>NW_028261385.1:29810474-30110474 GCF_051295495.1 Thamnophis sirtalis | reverse complement strand
TAATCTTTATGAAGCCTTAATTCCTAATATTCCTAATATAATATTCCTAATAATTCTGTTTCAGTCATTTCCCACAAGTATATTATTTGATTATATACTTGTTTTTCAAATTCTACTACAGAAATCTTTCTGGCCTCTGGTTTTTCTTATCTTATTTTTCTTCATGTTTTTCATAAAACATGAACTGAAATAGTATCTCAGAAAGGATACCGATTTCAATGGATAAACCTTTAAATGATGACGAGAAAAACATTTTGTTTTAAAGTTTACCTTCCATTGATTTTATAGGTTTGAAGGCATTGAACGTAACAAGATAGAGATTACCAAAATTAGAATACAAAAGACAAATGAAGAAAAGGATCTGGACGTAGAATAGCTCTGACAAAAAAATAGGATGATGCCCTTTATGGGATTTGCAAAGTAGGCTTTGAAAATTCCTTTTAGATGCCAGAGTGAGGAAAGAAAAAAGAGTCATGTGATGTCATACATGATTTAGAGGTCAAGATTGCACAGAGCAAAACAAAGGAATATAAAGATGAACTATTTGACCATAGATAAAACTATTTATTTGATATTTCTGGTAACTCCTATTTGACTTTTTGCCTACCAAGGTTTGAAAGGATGATGATTTCTGGATAGAGGCAAGTTAGGTTTAATAAATTCACCAAAGAAAGATTTTATTTCATCTGGAGAAGAACTAGATATAGTAGACCACCACATATACCTTGGCCAATGGATCTCACCGGTATGTGATACAATAAAGGAAATTCACAATCGATACAAAAGCTAGGAGTGGCGCAAAGAGCCATGGAATGATACATGCTCGGCATTACAAGACAAGATAGAAAGACCTGCAAATGGATTAGAGAACAAATGAAAGTATACAATATCATCAATAGAGTAAAAAAATGGAAATGGGCTGGGAACATTAGCAAGAAGAACTGATGGAAGGTGGACCAAGGCAGTCATGGAATGGATTCCACAAGTGTCCACAAAAGAGACCTAAAACAAAATTGATCGATGACATCAGCAAGTATTACAGGCCGAATTGGCAAAAGAAAGTTCAGGACCATATTGGTTGGAAACATGTGGAAGTGGCCTTCATCCTGCAGTAGATAGACAATGGCTACAATGATGATGATGATGATGAATAGTTAGACTATGGGTAGAAGGCTCTTAACCTGTAAAAGAAGGTGAAAAGTTAGTATATGAACGTATGCTCAATGACTGGAAACTGCTTTTTTATTATTTTCTTTGTTGCCTTTTTCTTTTCTACTTTTTTCCTTTTTAAAAATTTTTGTCTGCATCTTCTGTACTTTTCAACAGTTGTGCAATATCATTTATTTCCAATAATATGGTTCTCAGGGATAGTGACTTATCAAAGGGAGTCTTAAAGTAAGACCTGAGCTATTCTTGCCATGAATTAAAAGCAAATTTAGCAGCTCCGACCCTGTGGAACGACCTCCCCGTCGAGATTCGCACCCTCACCACCGTCCAGACCTTCCGCACAGCCCTTAAGACCTGGCTATCCCGTCAGGCCTGGGGATAAGTTTCTAATTCACCCCTCCCGAGTGTTGAGTGTTGAATGAAAGTTGTGTTTTTATTGTTTATTTTATTCACATATTGTTTATGTTTTTATATTGCACCCCCCCTTTCCCTATGAATGTAAGCCGCCCTGAGTCCCCTCAGGGAAAAGGGCGGCCTATAAATCCCAAATAAATGAAATGAAATTAATGCCAGTCTTTATGTTATTTCTTTTTTGCATTTGTTCCTTGACTTTCTGCGAAGAAGCTCATGACAGCATATATATTTTCTATCGTCTCTGCACATTATCCCAACTGCAAACCTGTGAAGTAGGCAAAACTGGATCCATTCTGCAATGCAAGGTCAGAATTCAAACGTATTTCCATCAGCTGTGTAAAAAAACAACAACCTGAAACTGACCTGCAAACCTCAGCAGCATGGCCATTTTGTTGGGATCCTGGAAGCTATAGTTCAGCAACATTGGGATGGTCATAACCTTCCTATATGTCAAGTCTGTTGAACCATGGCTTTTGACTATCATGGAGGAAAGCAACAGAATATGCAAGGCCCATATCCAGGTCTCACCTTTCTCCTTTTTATGTCCTCTGAAGCCTCCTCTGACCACAGGCATTGTTTCAATCCCCAAATTGCTTCCTTTTTTTACAAAACAAAGACAGAGGGAGATAAAAATCCTAACCTCCTACGTGAATGGGACCTACTCTGCCTTTTGTAACCCCATCTTCAGCTGCTCTCATCCTACCCCAAAAGTTTTAATTTATACCTTGGCTTGCTTCCAAAAGGTAAGGAGAGTATTTATGCTTTGTTTTCCTTTGTAAAAAAAAAAAGATTCTGTATTGCAGGAGTGTCAAACTCAAGGCCCAAAGGCCAGATTTGGCCCGCTGGGTTCTTAGATCTGGCCTGCGGGCCGCCCTGGAAACAGCAAAAGACTATCACGTGGTTCCTCTGCCAGTGAAAACAGAGCTCAGGGGGGCTCTCCTGGGCTTCGTTTTCAGCCATAACAGCCTCCTGCAGCCTTCTGCCCAGCAAAACAGAGCTTGGGGAGGGTGCACACCAGAGGTGGGTTGCTGCCAGTTTGACCGAACCAGTAGTGGAATTCAGGCCTGGGTTGCAGAACCGGCAGCAACCCAGGCCTGCCACGCCCCCGAACCGGTTCCCTCGTTACTGCTGGGCCAATGCCATTTTGTTTTTTTAGTGATTGCACATGCACAGTTCACTAAATTGTTCTGTGCATGCGTGAAGAACAATTTACACTGACCAGTGCATGCAACACAGCATGCATCTGGCGCACCGGCGGGTTGTGAACCGGTAGTACAACCGGCAGCAACCCACCCTGCAACACACGTCCCGCCCGGGGTCCATTTTTGCTGCAATGACCTCCTGCAACCCTCTGCCAGCAAAAACAGCTCAGGGAGGCTGCGCGAGCTGGCCATGTCCCCTGGCCATGCTCCTTCGGCCCCCAGGTCAAACATAATCCTGATGCAGCCCTCAATGAAATTGAGTTTGACACCCCTGCTCTAATGCCTATTTGATCCCACTGTGGCGATCTAGTCTACACAAGGGGGAACCTATCATCAGCAAGTAGCAATTGCGGAACTTTAAAACACAACCAGGACAACACCCTGAAAATTCCTTATGGAATTTCACGAAAAAGTATTAATAGTCCACCATTCCATTTTGCATTTATGCAGCTTAAGTAATATCTAAACAAACAGTCAAACAGCAAATCAAGAAGACTAAAGATGGGTCCAGGCGCTGCATTAATCCATGATTTGCTGGTAGATACATTGTAACTGTAGTGTAAATACCATTTGCAATCCTGATAAGCCATAAATTGGTCTACAAAGGGAACTTGTCTGAGTTTACACAACAGACTGTTAAAATGAGATCAAACACTTGGCTTTGTTATTTATTTATTTATTTATTTATTTATTCAATTTCTATATTTTAAGTCACAGATTCTAACTTCCAAGGACTTTATGGAGAAGACAACTAAGACACCAATCCTTTCACTTCTCCTTTTATTTCCATATTAGCTTAGTTTGTATAAACTATGTTGTACAACATAGTATAGTTCATTGTAATTGTAGTCTAATACTGCACAGTTTTTTAACCATAACCCCCAATTTATCTGAGATTTAGGCGTTACTCAGACAAAAAGTAATCAAGCTAAATTCAGGTAATGCCGTATGTTAAATCGAAGTTAAGATGGCAGCCCACACAATTCTATTAGCATGCTAAAATGGCTTAGCTTATTTTACAAACGCTCCAATTCATAGTATTGCCTCTTTTAACTATCCATAGGATTGAAGAAATACATGTATTGGAAGATAGTTGAGAAGTCTTATGACACTATATTGGAATGAAGACCAGGGACACTGTCGTGGCCCTTTGGCTGCCAGCAGAGGTAGCTGCAGAGTCAGTCGAGGATGAGGTTGAGAGAGAGTAGCCAGCTTCGGAGCCTTTGGAAAGCTCTGATAAGGAAACAGCATCAGAGCCAGGGCCTCCCCCATAAGGAGAGGAAGCTCTCTTCAGGGCCTGAGCTGAGTGAGGGAGAGGAACAGATGGGAGAGAGGAAAAGAGAGGAGAGTGAAGGAAAGCAGTAAGCTGGCTCTCAGGAAGAGGCAGACGCAGATGATAGCCAGCCCCTCCCTGACTGGGAAATAAATAGCGGTTTGGGAGTGGCCGGTTGTCGCAAAGAACTGTTCGTTTCTAGTACAAAGCAGGCAATTTGGATTTCTTGGATAAACCCAGGTTTATTGGGACTAATTACATTTGATTTTTTTGTTTATCCCTGTGAATAAAAGACTTATAAAAAGTGGTTTGTTTTACTCGTGAGTAAATATCTTATCACTACTTGTGAAGGCTGGGCCAGAACAGACACATTTAATATTTCTTCTAAGTATTAACAATGACAATCTAATTTCTTTGAGTTCAGTTTTTTTTCTCCTTTAAATTATATGTAATAGTGCAAAGTATGAACCCTACTGGATAGCCTTCAAAACACCATAAAACTACTGCCAAACTCTGGTTGACTTCCTGTCTCATAATTAGCCACAGCCCTGCTTTGTTTTGGCTTAGTTTGTGTAATCTTAATTATTATTTATAAATCATTTCTATGGCTTCTCAGGTCATGGGGACCTGGCCAATCATGACTTGT
This sequence comes from Thamnophis sirtalis, assembly GCF_051295495.1. Classification (NCBI taxonomy): domain Eukaryota; kingdom Metazoa; phylum Chordata; class Lepidosauria; order Squamata; family Natricidae; genus Thamnophis; species Thamnophis sirtalis. Next base: position 30,105,772 of record NW_028261385.1, on the reverse strand, counting down.
TCAACAATCCATCATTCAAATTGAGCTGAAGCCTATTGTGGTTGCTGTCCTAAAATCTATTTATGTTTTGATGTGATGATGTACTTTATATAATATAACTAATTGAAGTTAATATATTACCTTATAGAATTTAATTTCCAAGATCTCAGGTGCTATGGTGAGAATTGTTTGATTAGGGACTAATTTTATTTCCCATAATTCCTAATGTCTGAAAAGTAAGTTTGAAAGATGCCCCTTTCCTTCACCTGTTATGATGTAAAAACATAATTCCAATGGTCGTGTGATATCTTAGTGCTATTTTATCACCTTTGAAGATCTCTGTTAAATGTCTTCATAGACAACATGTTCTAATTAGAAGGCTAATGATGATGAGGAATTATAATATGTAGGTGCTCTCTTATGTCAGTACTATTCCATTCACAACAACGGTAATTGATGTTTGTCCATTTAATACCATATCTTCTGATCCAGGAGGTAAGAAGCTCTTGGCTTACGAACTGGCACAATGGCCTTGAAAAGGATGCTTTTTTGTTTCCATTCGGGCAAGCTCCCCAATCTTAGTGTATTGTCTGTTCTTTGGATGAATGAAGCACCAAGAAGTCTTCCCAGGGAAGATCAGTCTTTGCTGACTGTAAGAAGCTTGCACAACTCCTAAGACAGTGATGTTAAATAGCAGCATTCACTTTTCATTTTCTAAGCAACTAATACATCATGTGTTCCAAAATTAGCAACAGGCGGGAGGGTATTTGTTGCCATTTTTTGTTGGCCTGTCTTCATTGGTGCATTTCAGTTTATGTTGCCCTCTTAATCATTATATATCATAAAACCTTTAAAATAAATTCTAAAACAAAAACAAAAATGCATTCTTCTCTGACAAAGTGCTAACTGATGCTCTATTGTTTGAGGAGCAACAATTCAACTGCATTTAAGTCTTCTTATGATGTAGCTGTGTGGGGGAGAGTGGAAAAAAAGGACAGGAACTTTGCTTCTCTAAATTACAGTGATGTTTATTTTTACGGTACTTTGCAAATAAACAATCTTTGCTTATTTCTAATATATACACTCCCAGACACTTGTCTTGCTTCCTTCTTGCCCGATTCCTACAGGTGTTCCTTCTCAGAATTTTGATATGCTCGTTTTCCTAGTTTCAATGGGATCACTTTTTGGGCTTGCTTTTAACCTGGAGGGGAGAATAGAAAGAGGAGAAAAGTAATTCTTTCTTGACCTTTTTGGAATTCTGGAAACCTTTACCAAGCTGTCTTTACTGATGTCTCATTTATCCAGGTTTGTTTGCAGGGAGAAATAAAACAAAAGTCAATTTGGTGGCCACAACCATGAGATCAAAGCCTCATTTTTAAAATGTGCATCACACAAAAAAATAAAGACAAGCCTGGGACAAACACACACACACACACACCCAAAATAGTGTATCCTGCAGATTTCCCTTTCGCATTCTGCTTGTTCCTGTGGGATCCTGGGCTGGAAATTCCTTTTCCAAACTATCCTTTGATATAAACAATTTTTCCAGTTCCCACAGCACAAATACAACTTGGAACAGCATCCAATAACTTTCTCCATTGCCCACAGATCTGCCTTCTTATACGTTTTTATTACAAGGCAGATGCTCCTCTTCTTAGTTTTATGCATGGGGGAAGGAGTAGGAGAAAGAACAAAGAAGGAAGAAGATTTAACCTTCAGATGATTTTGCAGCCTTGTTCCAGATATGGCATCTTACCCTGCCACAAGCTGAAAAAAAGTTATTTCAATTTTCATTGTTATAACTTCTAAATCACTGAAACTATGTAATTGTTCTGCTCTTTTCTACCATCCCTGCATGTCCAACTCTGGGCATTATACTCAAAGGATATCTTTGCTATCATATTATTAGTGTCACTGCATTTTGCATTCACATAAAGATTATTATCTCTAAACATTTTTAAGAAGATACTTATTGCTGTTTGACATGATAACACAGTGACTTTAGGAAGGATGAACAAGCTCTGATGTTCATGACTTGGATTGTTAATAATGTGTTTGATTGCCAGGACAAATTGAAGGAACACTCTTCATTGTGATAGTGCCATAGTTGTGGAAGAGCACATTTCAACATTCTTCCTTTGTTGTTCTATTGATATGCTCAGTCTCAATACTTTCCAGAAATGAATCTTTGGAGGTCTTCTAATCCAACCCTTTGCTCAAGCAGGAAATCTTATGCATATTTCAGTTCTCCAATCTCTTTAAAACCTTCAAAATTGGAGCACTCACAACTTTTGGAGGCAAGTTGTTCCACTCATTGTTCTGTCAGGAAATTTTTTCTTAGTCCTTGGTTGGTTTTCTTCTTGATTAGTTTTCATCCACAGCTTCTTGTTCTGGAATGTTCAGGTGCTTTGGAGAATAGATTGACTACCTCTTCTCTGTGGCAACCCCTTAGATATTGGAACACTGCTATCACTGCTTCCGGAGGGCCAACTTGCCTGCCCAAGCGCCTTATCTGTATTTGAGCTCTTTGGTGCTTACGCGCACGTGCACGGAATGCACAGAGCCTGTGTGACGCTCCGCTGAGCAGCTGGAGCATCGCAGAGGCTCACAGAGGTGTTGCAAGAGGTAAGGATGCATGCGTGTGCTGCGTGCATGTGTGCGCTGCGCGCATGCACTGTGCACATTCATGTGCTGGACACCGAGGCCCCTTGCAACCCTACCAGTTGCAATGGGATCCGGAACCCACCACTGTACCTAGACCTTCTTTTCATTAAACTAGACATACTCAATTCCTGCCACTATTCTTTATATGTTTTATCCTCCAGTCTCCTAATCATATTTGTTTCTCTTCTTTGCACACTTTCTAGAGTCTCAACATATTTATTTCGTGATGACAAAAATTGGATGCAATATTCTAAGTGTGGTCCTACCAAGGCATTATAAAGTAGTATTATCACTTCACATGATCTTTATTCTATCCCTCTATTAATGTAGTCTAGGATGGTGTTCGTTTTTGGCAGCTGCAGCATACTGCTGCAGAGATTGTCCACTAGGACTCAAAGATCTATCTCGCAGTTACTACTAGGTAGTAACCTACAACCATGAACCACCTATTCTAGTGTTGACAACATCAGATACCATTTCCTCCCTCCCTTCCCCATCTTTCACTTTCTGTCTCATTTCACCTCTTTCATATGTCTCTATTTACAGAGAGAGAGGGGGGGGGAAGAGAGAGAATTATTATGGGTAAGAAAGGAGGAGAATATCCTGATGGTATGAAATGCTACAGCAAAAATTGCTTGCTGGTTTCTATTCTAAATGATTTGCCAACAAGGCAGGGCAACTTGGAACTGCAAAAATACCTGAAGGATTTTAGGTAATAAATATTGCAAGAGCTTTCATCCCTATAAGTCGAAAGGAGCCTGCTAAATCTCCTGTTCTGCTTTAAATCCTATTTCCCACCATTGTCTTTCATTTGTTGAACCAGTGCCTCATTCCTCTTTATTACACTGATTTGCATCAGCCTCCCTCCCTCCAAAACACTCATGTGTACAATAATTACATATGTATAATAGGTATTTATTTACATATCTAACAATATATGCATAGCTACAGTAGCTATTATTACTATCATTCAAGTACAAATTCAAAACATCTCTGTTTAGTGTGATTAGTGTGCCTGCTTCATTTCATACAGGCATCAAAAGTTGCTGATGGAAAAATTATTAATTCTTCCCACATCGCATCCTGCTTCTGCTAAGGTGATGCAGACACTACAAAATATTCGAAGTCTATCATAAAACCACCCACACCAACCAAGGGCCTCACTATCAAAGTAATAACCCAACCTCCCACAAGAGCAGTTGGGTAAGAATACTATTTAGACGAACACAAACACACTACAGCAAACCCTGAACATCAGAAAAAACAGATCATCTATATTCTATACAACATCTTCCAACAAAATGGATAACCACGCACTTCATCAAAAAGTGCCTGACTACTCAACCCAATATAGCACAATCAACAGAAGCTGTGACAAGGATAATGTTCTGACCCAGCCTTCGCAAGTAGTGACAAGATGTTTACTTGCGAGTAAAACAAACTCTTTTTATAACAGGGCAGTAACAGTCTTTTATTCACAGGGATAAATAAAAAATCAGACGTGATTAGTCCCAATAAACCTGGGTTTATCCAAGAAATCCAAATTTCTTGCTATATACTAGAAATGAACAGTTGCCTGCCACAATTGGCCACTCCTGAACCCTTCCTATTTATTTCCCAACCAGGGAGGGGCTAGCTATTGTCTGTGTCTGCCTCTCCCTGAGAGCCGGCTTACTGCTTTCCTTTGCTCTCCTCTCTTTTCCTCTCTGCGCATACGTGCATCTGGGATAGGCCCCCTCGGTTCCTCCCCCTCACTAGCTCAGGCCCCAGCTGTGCCTCTGTCTCTGATGTTGTTTCTGTATCAGAGCCTTCCAAAGGCTCCAAAGCTGGCCCAGCCTCTCCCTCAACCTCCTTCTCTTCTGAGACTGAGCTATCTCTGCTGGCAGCCAATGAGCCATAATACTAACAATACTATCATGCATCAAAAACATCAACATCTCAAAAACCATCAATAGACTATTACAACAATATGGCATCACTGTAGTACAAAAACCAACTAAAGCCACCCAAAACCCAGAAGAAAAAATAGGAATCATCTACAGCATAAAGTGCCAGGACCCTAATGGGTCCTATATAGGACAGACAGGCAGAAGACTAGTAGAGTGCATCTATGAATACCAACTAGTGGTCAGAAGACATGATGAAACCCCTTAATTTCGCAACACATGGACAGACTTAACCATAGTTTAAACTGGGAAACCGTGAGCATCTTAGATCAAGCCTAGTCCCAAAATGCTAGAGAATTCTGAAAGCCTGATATTCAGGCCATCGACAGGCACACAGAGATAAACAACATCTACATACCATGGTAATCAAAAAGCCAAAAAGGAAACAAAAATACCAATTTACGTCTTCACCAGCAATCAACACCCAGATGAACAGAGATTAACACCGAGATTAACATTAGACCAATAATCAAGAAGCAAGTCAAGAAACTACCAATTCAGACAAACAAGCTAACAGTAAACAACAATCCAAAGAACTACCAAGGTAATTCCCACCAAAACTGACAAGGCAAGCCATCAGTATATACAAACCCACTCTCTACTACCACCGATAATGTTACCTAGTTTGGTAACGAATTGTGTGCAAGAAAACAATCAAGCTCAGAGACCACCAAGGATTCCACACTAAAATACTTTTTGTAAATGTTTCCCCATCTCTTTAAAAAGCAAGGAAGATTATGGTTTTCCAACATAGTTAAAAACAAAAACTATTTATATCCCACCTTTATTATTTTTATCAATAATTCAGGATGGTGTATATATCTTCCTCCTCCTATTTTCCCCACAGCAACAACAATTTCTTCCACAACAACTCAACAACCCTATGCAGTCGGTGGAGTTAAGAGAGAATGACCGGCTTTCATGCCTGTGGCAAAATTAGAACCCACAGCCTCTAACCCCTTAAACACTAGACCAAACAGATGTCTAACTGAAAAGGCTAAAGATGTCATTTTAAAAAATTGAGCTGACTGCAGCAGGCTGCTTTGTTTGTTTGTTTGTTTGTTTGTTTATTAAATTTATATGCCACCCATCTTGCCAAGAATCCTGGTGGCTTACAACCAAGTAAAAACGAGATAAAACATTAAATAGTAAAATAAATATTAAAAGTAAAATTCACTTAAAATTAATAATGATGGCAAGGATGGACACGGAGTGGAAGCAGAATCTTATCTCAGTCCATTAACTATCTCCAGTATGCCTTCCTGCATTCAGGTGCCAAGTCAGTTGGAAGAACCAAGGTTTCAAGCCAATTTGGAAGCCTAAAGGGTGGATGCAGATCTCACCTCAAGGGCATGATATTCCAGAGGGCAGGAGCCACCTTACCAAAGGGAATAAAGTCCTCCTTGAGTCCAGGGTATTTCATTTTATTGGCAGCAGTATGGAAGTGATTTGCCATTAATTTCTGGGTCTCTTTCTAGATGTACCAATCTAGCCCAGTGGTGGATTCAGCCAGTTTGCACCTATTTGGGAGAACCAGTTGTTGACTTTCTAAGCAGTTTGCAGAACTGGTTGTTGGAAGAAATCTCATTTTGCTTTTTTTCCACTTTACAGGGCTAATCCTGTAAGGAAGGTAGGAAGGAGACATTCTGGTGTTGTTTCTAGCCTAATTTTTATTGCCCTGCTTATAGAAACTGCCTCTCCGGTTAACTCTCATTACATTGCAACAGCTAAGTGTCCATTGACGTGAGTCACATTGTGAGTGACATTGAGTTGGCCATGTCCCCCAATCACATGACCACCAAGCCACACCTACCCAGTTGGTCATTAGGGCAGAGAACCGGTTGTTAAATTATTTGAATCCCACCACTGCCTACAGCCCTTACTGGGAGTCTCTTCTAAACTCTACGTTTAGCTTTGTGATATCAGTCCATTTTGGGGAAGATGCTGTCACTTGCTATAATATGTCTGCAGTTGTAGAAACATGTAAATGTAAACAAGATTATAGCCTTCGAATAACCTATAATAAATAGAAGTTAGTCAGGGGTGTTATTTGACTTGATTTGGTCCAATCCATGCAAACTAGTTGTTAAATTGTCACACATATTACAGCTAAGCCAAAACTTCACAGTTTTTCTGCTCTACCCAGACAAGCTGGCTTATCCAGGCAAAGTAGAAAGGAAAAATGCAGAGCACATCTGACAAGGATGGGAGGTTTTATGTGCACAAAGTCACAGCCCAGATAGAACTAAACTACCCAATTTTCCAAAGAGATAGCTTGTCCAGGCTGAATGAAAAGAAAGAAACAGCCTTTTATTAATTCTAATGGTATTGGAAATACAACCCAGCACATAAAATCTAACAAATAACTTCTATGATTTATTTTAAAAATCAATTTTTAAATTTAAAAACTCAGCTTGCATAAATGTGATCTATTGATTAAAAATCCCCCCCGCAATGTTATAGGTCCATAAGACTATTCAATTCTATATTAATCCAGTGCTAAACAATAGTGTGGCTGTGAGCAGCTTATGCATACTTAGCAAATCCTTTTTTTAAAAAAATGCTTTAATTATCTAAAAATGTGTGATATTAGCTATATTAAGTTAAGAAGCCTTTCTAAGGACACAGATGGATATCAACTATTTCTTTTGATGTTCTCAGTTCTCCAAGCAAAGCAGCTCAATCAAACTTTTTGAATGTTGCATTATCAAAAATTCCCATTCCACTCAAAGGAAATACTTTACATGGAAGGTTTCTTCTGTCAGTCCTATAGTCCCAAACCAGTGGTGAGATTCAATTTTTTTTACTACTGTTTGTGTGGGCGTGACTTGGTGGGCATTGTGTGGCTTGGTGGGCATTGCGTGGCTTGGTGGGCATGGCTTGGTGGGCATGGCTTGGTGGGTGTGGCAGGGAAAGGATACTGTAAAATCTTCATTTCCTCCACATCAGCTGGAACTCAGGAGGCAATGAATAGAACGGGGCGGGGCCAATCACAGGAGGTATTTACCGGTTCTCCAAACTACTCAAAATTTCCGCTACCGGTTCTCCAGAACTAGTCAAATCCTGTTGATACCACCTCTGTCCCAAACTAAAGGTGGCTAAAGGTAAAGGTTCCCCATGCACATATGTGCTAGTTGTTCCCGATTCTAGGGGGTGGTGCTCAACTCTGTTTCAAAGCTGAAGAGCCAACTCTGTCTGAAGACGTCTCTGTGGTCATGTGGCTGGCATGACTAAATGCCAAAGGTGCACAGAACACTGTTAGCTTCTCACCAAAGGTGGTCCCTATTTTTCTACTTGCATTTTTACATGCTTTCAAACTGCTAGGTTGGCAGAAGCTGAGACAAATAATGGGAGCTCAATCCATTATGTGGCAGTAGGGATTTGAACCACTGAACTGCCAACCTTTCTGATTGACAAGCTCAGTGTCTTAGCCATTGGCTATTTAATTGTAAGTAGGTTATATTTTTTAAAAGACATATGTGCTGTTCACTCACTTGCTATTTATCTACTTGTGCTTTGCATGCTTTGAATAGCTAGATTGGCAGGAGCTGGAGTGAATGACAGGAGCTCGCCCTGTCATGCAGCAGCATTCGGGTCTCAAATACAGGCTTGCTGATTGTCAAGCCAGCATCCTAACCTTGTGAGACACTGTGCTCCATATGTGCTGATAATATAATAAAGGTAACACCTATTTGTATAGGTTTGTAGCAATGTAAGGTTTGAGAATTCTTGCCTTACTGCTGCTGTTATGACTCACTCTATTTCTGATCTTTGTTGAAATATGACAGTCTTTAAAGGAGGTGTAGGTATGTCCTGTTCATTAAATACTTTGCTATTTCCCATGCTGAAAGGCTGACATGATGAATTACTGTCACAACCATTTGTTGCCTTATTTAAATAACACCTCTGAGGTTAGTTTGATCAACTGTAACCTTGGAGGGGTTAAGGTACTTCTCAAATGCAAAAGAAATTTACATTTACATCAGCACAAAAAGTTGAAAATTACTTCCCTATTGGTTGCTTTTTTTAGGGGACACAGTGGCTCAGCGGCTAAGACACTGAGCTTGTCAATCAGAAAGGTTGGCAGTTCGGCAGTTTGAATCCCTAGTGCTGCATAACAGAGTGAGCTCCCGTTACTTGTCCCAACTTCTGCAAACCTAGCAGTTCGAAAACATGTAAAAATGCAAGTAGAAAGTAGGGACCACCTTTGATGGGAAGGTAACAACATTCCGTGCATCTTTGGCGTTAGTCATGCTGGCCACATGACCATAGAGACGTCTTCAGACAACGCTGGCTCTTCAGCTTTGAAATGGAGATGAGCACCGCCCCCTAGAGTCATGAACGACTAACACATATGTGCAAGAGGAGCCTTTACCTTTTAGTAGTTGCTTTTAAATCTAGGTTTTTTTCACAACAATGTAATAGAAGAAAAATAAAGATGGGCCATTATCAATATAACATCAAAATGCCCCCAACACCACAGAGCTTTGTTTTATATGTAGTTTTACACTGATGAATTTAGAAAAAATTGGCAACAATCGGAAAAGCTTAAGGACATTCCCACCCCAAAACAGTTACAGTGAGAAACAGCTGGGATACAATTTTCAGACTGCAGCTGGTCTTAACTGTTCTAGGATTTTAAGATCTCTCTGGGAGGTAAAAATAATCAAGATGTCATCCATGATTGCAAAGTCCCATCCCTTTTTAAATATCTGTTGTGAATGCAGGACGTGTTAAAAAGGGGCAAAACTTTGGGTGTGCAGTCATGGCATCATCTTGACTTTTTCTGTTTCTCATTGCAAATGATGCTTACCCTCCAGAACCTGGTTTAAACTAGAGCATTGCTTTATTTAATGAATGATGCCCCAGATAGGATACTTCTTACAAACTAATTTACCTTTTTCTTTTTTCTAAGAAAGTTATCAAATACATTTTTGTATAATTGTGAACTCTCCTGCCCTTCTATTTTCTAAGAATTACCTATGTGGGTTCAGGAACATTTGTGAAAATAATGAACTGTTGTGGAAGTTTGTAGTTTCCAGCATGCAAACTTCCCATGTACTGTTTATTGTGATTAAAATAATCCAAAAACTGGGGTGGGGTGGGGTAGCAAAACTGCCTGTCTTGTTTCCCTTCTGGTAACAGTCAAACATATCTTCTTGTAACAGCCCATCACAACCGCTTTGTCAGTAAGTCAACTTGCATTCACACAAAATGCTCTCTGAATTCCCATGATGGCCACTGGCTGAACAGGGTGCCTTTTTGGAGTTTACCCAATTGGATTCACAGACCACGCTTGACTTATTTTAATCATGGCTTACTAAAAAAAAAAAATTGGCTGGGTTTCATACGTTGCATTAAGGTACTATAAAGTTTCATTGGGCTTGGTTTGACATGCATGGACTAGCAACTGCTCTTCAGAGGTCCCAGCAAGAGTCTTCCTTGAGACTTCTGGGTGAATCTTGTGACTTTTATCATGCAGTGAATGTGTGCTAATCTTGAACTTTGCCCTTTTTGCAATAGTCTTTCCTGTGTCTAAGACAGGATATTGAAAAATTCTGGTCTTAAGCCATTCAGAGTTATAGAGTTAGTGCCAAATCCTTGGACTGAGCCTGAAATCAAGGTTTGGGCCACCACAGTGGGACCTGGCAAGATGCATTCTGCATCTGTAGTCTTGGTTACTTTTTGAGTTCAGCCTGACCTCTAGTGCTTTTATGAGCATATCCATGTACCTTTCTTGGCAGAGTCAGACTTGATTTGCCACTGCCGTCTACTGAGGTATATTTTAATCTCCCTGATCTAATCAACAGTCTTGGTATTTCCTGGATGCCTCCCTTTTAAGTATTAACCACCTCCAGCCTGATTCAATTTCCAGCCCAAACTAGGACACCCAAGAGTTGCCTCTGGCAGAAATGTCTATACTGTTTTCATAGTTACCTGTATATTTAAAGAGAATAAACCACAATAATTGAAACATAAGGTTTGGCTCCCTCTCTTGTCTGCTCGAAATAGTAGCACTTAAACCCTTAATTTTTCCTGAACTCTAGTAAACCATTTTTCCTAACAGGTTCCACTTCACTGGCAATAATAGGATTGTCACTCAAAGTTCTACCAACGATAGCTATCTTGTCTCAAATTGCTTTTGGTTCCTTCTCTTTCAAGCTGTTTTGGGATGGAAAACTCTTGCATTCATCCCCCCCCCCCAATAATTTTAACCCATCTGAATGCAGACCCCAGTACGAACATGTGGATATTGTAGATACAAATAGTACGTAGATAGAAATAATATTTGCACTTCTAATGTGCATTTATCCAGAGGATGGCTTTCAGGAGTAAATGAATTGCTGAGAAAGGGAGGAATAAAAGGTAAGCAATAGCAATAGCAGTAGACTATTGTAAGCTGCAATACTGATACATTCTCATTGTAAGGTAGGTAGAATTTGCGTTTTTTGTTTTTTTTTAAAGAAGATGATATCCTTACCAGATGATCTGGAAATATCACTGAAGTTTGAAATGTTTATAAAGGTTTATAAATGTTTATAAAGGTTGTGTCAAAGGGAGATGATAGATTCTTTTTGCTTTCATCTATGCTTATATATATAGAATGTGCTCACATGGTGGCACATGATGTGCCTCTTGACTTTGCTTGTTACTCAGTTAACTAACAGTACATGCAGAGTTTTAAACTCTTTTTTGCTACATGCTTTGGTGTAGCTTTGTGTTGCATTGTTATTCCATCACTTCTCTTCTTTGATGGAGAAACCAAAGTACTAAACCACCAGCTTGGTTAATTTATGTTGTCCACAATCAAAATGTTGTAACTATAGCAGGGGTGGGCTTCAAAAATTTCAGCAACAGGTTTTTTGCCCGGTTGCTGGGTGGGCGTGGCCATGGTCTTGTTGGCCTATTGCACCACAGTAGGGGTGGAGGGTTCACCATCCCCCAGCTCCGGAGGCTTTCCTTGAACCTCTGGAGGCTGGAAATGGGTCAATTTCTTGCCTTCCAGGAGGCCCATTTTCCCCTCTCCCCGAGCCTCACACAAGCCCTGCACTTACCTTGCATCCAAAATGGGCCACGTGGAGAATCCTGGGAGGGGCTGGGCAGGGCCAGCCGGGGATGGGACTTGGAGGTTCTCCGAACCAGCCATAACATTAGCTATGGGTTCTCCTGAACCTCGGTGAACCCATAGCAGCTCACCCCTAAACTATAGCCAATTTTATGCAGGTCACAGGGTTCAGGAGCTGCATAAGGACACATTTAAAGATACCAGGATAAACAATTCTGTCCTTGAGGAATCAACTGTTCTGCTCTTCTAAGCATGTTCTTTCCTTAATGCATCATCTCAGTTGCCCCAAGATTGTTACTGAACACTGTTGTTTTTGGCAAAACCAAGTGTTTGGCAAGTCAGGCTTACAAAGATGTATGCAACTGGTTTGGCTGGTTACGTCTAGGTCAATTAAACTGCTTTCTTTCCAGAATGAAACTTTTCTTTCATTCCGGTCTTGACTGCTTCAGAATTTGTAAACAACAGAAGTAGATAAATCAAGAACTGCATGGATACACTTACCTTAAGAGACAAAAATTTCCCCATCTGTTAAAAGAAAATGGATCTTGGGTTTTTTCCACCAGTAACATTATTATTGCACCAATCATATTTAATTATTATTGTATATGGGTAGTGTAATAATTCTCAAAAGCTGGAACCCTTTTCTTCATGAATGAGTAGAAGTCCTGTTGTATTCCTTATTGGTGATCATGTTGATATTATCACACTTGGTTATGTGCTGTATTTTGCAGGTATCCCTTTCAAAGCTTGGATAATGTATAAGTAGCCACTCTTGTGTAGGAAAATAGGTGTGTCAGCTGAAAACTTCAGAACCTGAACTACAGAGCAATTAACTTGTGTGGTAGCTAAGCCAAGGATGCCCAACCTGTAGTCCCTTAGAAGCTCTCCTAAAGTTGCCATCAAAATGTATGCCATAATGAGATAGAAAAGGGACATTATGGAATAATTGGGAGTAATCATATTCCATTCATTTAAATCATTTTATTTTGACCAGGCTGGCATGTCATTTCTTACCATGCATTTGAAAGCAAATGATTGACCTGAAAAAGATTCCATGTTTCTTTGGGTAAGATTTTGCGCTAGTTGCGGTGCCTTTCCATTTTTTTCTAACACTTTTGCACATGCAGTCATTGAAAAAGAGCCTGAGTTTTAGAAAGACAACACCACATAGAAATTATGTTCGGAACAAGGCCAGACTATAGCAAGAAGAACTGCTGGCAGGTGGATCAAAGCAGTCATAGAATGGATCCATCTGGTTTTAAGTCTCTTTTGCGGATGTTTTTTATCAAATGGATCCCAGTTGGCTCAGGACCATATTGGTTGGAAACGTGCAGAAAAGGCCTTCATCTTGCACAGACAATGGATAGGAGGAGGAGGAGGAGGAGGAGGAGGAGGAGGAGGATGACCACTATCAGCTTCTTATATTTTCATAGGACCCTTGGTATGTGTGTGTGTGTGTGTGTAAAAAATGTCAAGAAGTGCACCTTTCTGACTGAAATCCTAGTCTTCCTTTTTCACATCCAAAAATAATGAAGCTTCAATCATTTGGTGCGCTACCTTGTTGTCATTTTGTTACTTTTCTGCAGACACCCTACATCTTCCCACAAGTATTGGATACACAGAGGCCCAATAAGGCCTCTTTGCCAGGCATTTGTGTCTCCCAAACAAGAAGAAGAATTCTGCAAAGTATTCTGGGAATGACTACTCGGGAGCACCTGACATGCTGAAGACTCTGGTTGGGAATCTTTAAGGGATCTCCTGTGGTGTCACTTCTTGTGACAGAAGTGCTGGTTCCTACTCAGCAGTATAAGCAGAGGAGACCCAATGCAAATAAACAGGCTGCTGCACATATACCAATAATTTATATTACCATCTAGAGCTCCTCCAGAAAAGCCTACAGGCTTAAGTTGCTCATTTCCCAATTACCTAAACATGCTTAAATGCAAATGAAAGAAAGAGAAAATAATATGTACGCTAGCATTTATGCTTAGCTATACATTACAATATAGTTTGCAATAAAAAAGCAATGAATAGAATCAAAATAGAAACAGAGGGAGCACAGCTCTGGTGGGACAACTTTTCCCAAGTTGCACCCGCTCAAGCTGTAGACAGACCAAAGGCAACATATGGATGGGAAGCGTCCACATGTGGAGTCTTCTATAACATTAAACTATGGTTTGACTGAAAGGCTTAAAAGTGGGATCTGTTCTATAGAAATCAGGACCTCAAAACTCCCTACCTTTGGTTTAGAGTTTTTAAAAGTGTGTTAACATGCATACACATACGGCGGGAAGCTCTTGGGTTTTTTCCCCATTTCCCAGTAATAAATGAGGCTGAATATGTTGACTAGATGTATTGTGAGATTAAACATTCTGTTAAACTGTTCTGTGTTTCTTTTCAAAAAAGGAAATAGTGCTGATCCTTTTATAAACACAATTGTTTCAGAAGATGTCTGTGATGAAGGACAGACTATGGCTGTGTGAGAATCTGAATAGAAATATTCCTATTTTTTATTATAAACATACAGGCTTTACAAGACCTTATCAGACTTGATTCCCAGTTAGCTAAGCACAAAATTCTTGGATTTGGTTAAAACAGGGGTTGGCAACCTTAAACATTCAAAGAGCCACAAAGGTCCTAATCGGAAGTCCCCCATTCAATTCTGGAGCCGACCAGAAGTCGGGTTCTCCTGCTATAGAGTCTCCTCCTAGCGCAGCATCCTTTTTCCTCTACCTGTCCTAATCGAAAGCCCTATCAATTGTGGAGCTGACCAGAAAACCCATCCCTTGCCTCCCGGCCAGCCAGTCTGCCCCCCCCCCCAACAGTCTGAGAGACCATGAATTGGCCCTGTTTAGAAAGTTTGAGGACCTCTGCTGTATATTATTGAGTGCTTTTGAAGGCATTCAGACTGAATTTGGGCCATTCGGTTCAGATATTTTGGCCCATATTCATGGCTGCACCATGGCAATAAGATAAGGAGAAAGTGATGGAGTAGCTTTGGATTGGTAAATCACCCAACTCCAATTTTAGTTGTGGTGATAGCTGTGGCCAGGAGAACCTCACCCAGCTTTATCCAACATGCCAGTTATAAGCATTTTTAGAACATAAGACTGTTCACAATCATCCAGGCTTTAATCTACTCTTGATTGCAATGTACTGTAGATGGCTACTGCCCCTGAAGTATAATTATAAGCTGCAACTGATCCAGATTGTTGAGCCTATGTAAATTACTTCTCCAGGAGCTCTGTTGGTTACAGATGGCTTCTAGATACAATTCAAGGTTTCAGTTGTTATTTTCATGGGTCAAGGCTTTGATATCTGTGGGATTGCCATCTCCCAATAACCTCTGCCCACCTCGTCATCACATCATATAGGCTAGTTTTTCTCCATATATCCTTGCTTTAGGAATGCCATGTCAGAGGATGCAGAAGGATGCCTTTTCTATTGCTTCTTCCTCTTGGAAAATATGGCTTTTCCTTTGGACACTTTCTGTTTTAATATCTTCCTTGTCTCTATAGACCAGGGGTGTCACACTCGATTTCATTTAGGGCCACATCAGGGTTGTGTTTGACCTCTGAAGGGCTGGGGGGGGCAACTCAACATCACTCATGTTGGGGGGCACCTGTGGTAGCCAGAGCGCTCTGCCAGTGAAAGCAGGCTCCTGAACTCCGTTTTTTGCCTGTGACAGTCTCCTGCCAGTGAAAATGGATTCCTAACCAGGGTGAAATCCAGCAGGTTCTGGAGAACCAATAACGGAAAATTTGAGTAGTCCAGAGAACCGGCAAATGCTACCTCTGGCTGGCCCCAGAGTGGGGAGGGAATGGAGATTTTGCAGTATCCTTCCCCTGCCACACCCACCAAGCCACGCCCACAGAACCAGTAGTAAAACAAATTGAATTTCACCACTGGCTCCTAAGCTCCGTTTTTGCCTAAGACCTCTTCCTGCAACCCTCTGCCAGTGAAAATGGAGCTCGGAAGGGATGCCCACAGCAGAGGAACCACAGGCTGGTCCTTCGCTGTTCCAGGGCAGCCCCATGGGCCACATCTAACACCCTGTGAGCCGGATCAGCACACAGGTCTTGAGTTTGACACCCCTGCAGACTGTTAACTATAGACTGTTAACAGCCCACTTCCAGCAGATATACATTTGTAATATATTGGTGGCTGTAGGATCTAACGATACCACTATTAACTAGGATTTACCATTCCCAGATGTTCATGATAGATTACTCTCGCTGATGGAAGTGTATATCCTCTAATCTTCCAGATTACAGGGATGACTCAAACAGAAAATAGAGACAAGGGTGTGTTATGCAAAAGGTGCCTCCAGGACAAGGATTTTGTTTAATTGGGAAGTCCCAGCTGTGCGGGTAATGCGCCACAAAAGGGGTGATTTCTAGAAAAGGATTTTCTGGATGCAGGTACCCCTTTGTGCATTCTCAAAGTACAGAAGTTATAAAATCTGCTTTGTGATTTTATGTTAGAAACATTTATATGTGATGCACATAAAAAAAGAGAGCAGAATTGCAATCCAAAAATGTTATGGCCACCATCTTGACATTTTGATCACACTCTGTGGACCAATATTTCTCAGTCGAATATTAGTGATTTAATAAGGTAGTCCAGCTAGCTTTTCTGTTGCTGCCCTAAGGAACTTTATACAGAATTGAGGCAGGTACAAAGGGGAAATAAATAATGTCCTTTACAAAAATAAGAAAATATTGATCACCACTTTATGAGTTGTTGCATCCATAAGGTTTGGTGCAACATTGGGTCCAGATTCTAATTCATGCATCGGCAACTACCACCAATGAATCCTAGTCTAAGATAGAGTGTAGGTACTGTATGACTTCATGTGAAAAGAGTCTTTCCCCCACCTGCCCTCAGTCGATATGGGGAGGGGAGGGGGATGGCCAATCTTCAATCCAAACCGGATAGAAGCAGGGGTGAAATCCAGCAGGTTCTGACAGATTCAGGAGAACCGGTAGCGGAAATTTTGAGTAGTTCCGAGAACCGGCAAATACCACCTCTGGCTGGCTCAGAGTAGGGTGGGAATGGAGATTTTGCAGTATCCTTCCCCTGCCACATCCACTAAGCCATGCCCACAGAACCGAATTTCACCACTGGATAGAAGCTCCTTTTCCAGCATCTTCCTCCCGCTTAGTATACCTGCCTAGCATCACTGATGCTCCACTTACCAACAGTGATTAGAATGTTGTGATAAAAATACTTTTCAAACCCAAAACAAAGGGTGGGGATGGGGATTCTCTCTGCTGGACCAACAGAAACAGGGAAGCCAATTTTAGCTGGGAACATTTCATGCTTCCACTTCCTTTGAATTTGGGGGCGATTCTTGTCTACAGTGGCTCTTGCAACCATCAAGCAAAGTGTTGCTTTCTTTTCTAGAATATTGGTTATAAAAAAGGCATCTCTCAGAGCACCTGAAGTCAAAGAAAACAAACAATAGAACTCCTTAAATCATCTGGAACTGCTTCATAACCTGCTCGTATAGAAAAAATGAACAGCTAAAACAACCACCATCAAGGTTGCAGAAGTACAGGATGTCAAAAACATCTATGATTACATCTATACTCAGGGTGTCAAACTTGTGGCGTCACGTTGCCATCACATGACGTTTTGCAATGTTTTCCCTTTTGCGGAGCTAGGATAGGCGTGGCATTTGTGTGATACATCCAGCCTGCAGGCTGCCAGTTTGGCACTCCCCTGATCTATACAATTAAAGCTTCCTCTATTTTTTACATAAGTCCCTCAAAGTGACAGCTATCTCCTGACTTTTTTGACCCACAGTTTTCATAATTAAAGGGCCGCGGTGGCTCAGTGGCTAAGATGCTGAGTTTGTCGATCAGAAAGGTTGGCAGTTCGGCGGTTCGAATCTCTAGTGCCGCGTAACGGAGTGAGCTCCCATTACTTGCCCCAGCTTCTGCCAACCTAGCAGTTCGAAAGCATGTAAAAATGCAAGTAGAAAAATAAGGACCACCTTTGGTGGGAAGGTAACAGTGTTCTGTGCACCTTTGACATTTAGTCATGCCGGCCACATGACCACGGAGATGTCTTCGGACCACGCTGGCTCTTCAGCTTTGAAACGGAGATGAGCACTGCCCCCTAGAGTCGGAAATACTAGAACATATGTACAAGGGGAACCTTTATCTTTTCATAAAGGAAGCGCAGGTAGTACAACAGCACTGAAAAAAGTGACATGACCATTTTTCACACTTACAACTGTTGCAGCATGTCCCATAGTCATGTGGTCAAAGTTCAGATGCAAATGGCAATTGGTTTATATGAATGACGGTTGGAGCGTCCCGTGATCATGTGATAATTTTTTGCGACCTTCTGACAAGCAAAGTTAATGGGAAGCCAGATTCACTTAACTGTGTTACTAACTTAACAACTACAACGATTCACTTAACAGCTGTGGCAAGGAAGCTCATAAAATGAGGCAAAACACATTTAACAACTGTCTTGCTTAACAACAAAATTCTGGGGCTCAGTTGTAGTCATAAGTCGAGGGATAACCTGTATTGCCATTATATGCATTGCTAGAGAAATCTCCCGGTTGGCCCTGAAAGAGGAAGCTGAATCTCCCTGGGGCAGGGCTTGTGACCGCTTTTCATAGTTACGACCTCTGCAGCATCCCCATAGTCATGTGATTAAGATGCCCGGCAACCGGCTCATATTTATGACCTTTGCTGTGTCCCAGGGTCAAGCGATTCCCTTTTGCGATCTCTGACGAGCCAAGTCAAGGGGGAAGCCATATTGACTGAACAACAACTGGGTCACTCCCCTCTCAAAAGGCAGCGATTCACCCTTAACAACGGTGGCAAGAAAAGTTGCAAAACAGGTCAAAACTCACTTAAGGAATGTCTCCACAACAGGCTCCATTGCGGATGTAAGTCGAGGACTACCTGTACCTCCAGTGGTGGAATTCAAATTTTTTTTTACTAACAGTTCCATGGACTTGGCTTAGTGGGCATGACATGGCTTGATGCCCGTGGCAGGGAAAGGATCCTGCAAAATCCCCATTCCCTCCCAATCAGCTGCGACTCGGGAGGCAGAGAATAGATGGGGGCGAGGTCAGTCAGAGGTGATATTTACCGGTTCTCCGAACTACTCAAAAGTTCCGCTACCAGAATTGGTCAGCACCTGCTGAATACCTCCTGTGTGTACCTCTCTCTTTTTAACTGCGAGACGACTTCGCGCCAGGGAAGTACAAACTCTTGCACGAGTTTGCTCTCTTTTCTACAAACGGCCAAGACCTCGGGCTCCCCTGCGCGAGTGCGCTCCAATCCAAGCTAAGGCAGCTTTATCCTTGGGCTGAGGGGGCAGGCAAGATTCCGGGTGCAACGTGGAGCGCCGGCTTTGAGAATCATTTGATTACATCAAAGCAAATCACCTGTTCCTCCGAAAGCATTCACACAAAGTCAGCCTGTGCGATTCCATCTCCCGGGGCTGCCAGAGCCCCGCCCACCCTAACACAACGCCTGCCTGAAAAAGGAGCGTTGTTAGCTTCAACAGCCGAGCGTGTGTGTGTGTGTGTGAGAGAGAGAGAGAGAGAGATTGAGAGAGAGAGAGAGAGAGAGAGGGAGGGAGCTTCCCTTCTTTTTTTCCTTTCTTTCTTTCGTTCTTTCTTTCTTTTTTTGTTTGGGCTGTCGGTTGGAGGGTTTTCCTGCTTGTCCCAGCCAGTTGGGCTCGCCGCGGAGAGGATAAAGCAAGTGGCTGATGAAAGCGAGCTCACTTTCATCACTTACCGTTTCAGCAGCATGCACAAGCACGAGTCCCGGGGCTTCTCGTAATTCCAGGGGCCTGCCTGCTCCTGACCCCGAGGTCTTGTTTCTCCGGCACGGCGCCTGAGGTGGCGCTGGGATTTCCTGTCCTAAATCGCTGTCTCTCCGGGAGGACCCCCCTGTGAGTAAACTCTGCTTTTTGGGAACTCCGGTGTGGGAACCGCACGCTTTTAAATGCCAGCTGCTCCCCCCCCCTTTTTTTTTTGTGTGTGGAAAGGCTGGGTTAATGTACAGGAGCCGTTTTCAAGGCTGCTCCGATCCGCCTGCCAAGTTTCACTTGCTCCGTGCCTTTGAACTTCGGTGCCCCGGAGCATTCCGAATTAAGGAATATCACTGTTTCCAAAAGAATGCTGCTCGGCTCTTTCTGTGCTTGCTCTTGCTTAAAAAAATTAGAATTATGAGAATTCATTTTAATACCGGTTTAGATCAGAGGAACATGCTGCGTTTGGGTTACAGACAATATTCCAAAAACAAACAAACTCTAGTGGCTGCATGGAATGCATGATATTCAGTGGTGTAAAGAGACCTTCCTTTTATGTGTTTAACCTTTATTTTAAAATTGTTTTGTATTTGAATTTGTAAGTCACCCAATGTCTATGGAAGTGGGCTGCTGCCATACATTTTAAATAGATAATTAAATATTCATCCTTTGCTTTTCAGTAGTCTTTATTTGGTGCATCCCAGCCTTGGATTAGAGAAATGGTATTTTATGCTGTCCTATATGTTAGAAGTTGGACTGTAATTATCCATAAGCTGCTGTGGAAACAAGTCTTATTGAATTTAGTGGGATTTATTTCTGGATAAAGAGGGCCAAGGTCAGCAAAGCTTTTAGAGAGGGAAGCAATTAGAGGCAAGCCTGCAGGTAAGGGACTAGCAGCCTTGATTTCTATCTGCCACCTGTTTTATAGGGATAAGTAAATCATCAATGAAAAAGAACTTTAAAATCTCTGGGAAATGTTGCTTTTGTTCCAAGCATGTTTCCATAATAAATGGACACAATGGGACTTAGCAAAGTTGCTAAAAGTCACACTGGATTCAAAGCCTTCATTTTTGAAGTTATTTATTATTTTTATGTAGCAAATATTCTACCTTTCCTCCACTAAGCTTAAGGCAGCATGTAGGAGAGTCTTCTTTTAAATTAATTCTTGCAACAGCTATCCACAGAGGGAAGCTGAGCTTTTGCTGCATAGAATGTGGATTTTTGCTCTGAATGGCCATCTGGTCCTTGGTACCATATAATAAAATCTCATTAATTTTAGTAAAGATGCAACATTGTGGAAGGCTTCGAATAGTCAAGTTTACACCAGCTTTCTAAATGAGAAAAATAGCTGCCTGTGATGCTTTCTAAGAATGTGTTATGTAGACAAAAGTTTGTTGTAATATGACTTGCCTTCTTTCTTTTGCTTTAATTTAGATTAGGCTCTGGTTGGTTTCTGAATTAGTGCATCTCTTCTTTCATCACAGTGAGTCTATGGAAGTGAAATACCCACTTGTCTATGCCCTCTAAGCATGGTTAAAGCAAGGCCAGTGAAACCCAGTGCACAAATTATGTACTTTGCAAGGGTACCATATGTTTGGGGTGCAAGTTGCAATATTAAAAATAACACTGGGCAAGGGCACATAGAATATTATGAAAGAGTTGGGGATGCTAAGTGGAATTTTGCATCAATATTCCTTGAACACCAAGAGGGTCACTGGTTAAAAGTAGAACTCGAGAACCTCTGGTGCCCTTTGAACTTGGTTGCTTTCTTGCAGACGTTTCATTACCCAAACTAGGTAACATCATTCCTCCTAGCACAAACAGAATTTCCACAAATAGTTTTTTTTTAATTTTTCTTTAATTTTAAAGAAAAAAAATATTGTCTATACTCTGCATTGTTCCATGTAACAATTTGTAAAACTGTGGGTTTAGTTTTTCCTGCAGTGCCTCTGTGTCTAATTTTTCCATTTAGAGATTTTTGTAATGGCTGTGAAATAAGTGGTGCAAAGAGGCAGGTAAAAAAAAATTATATGAATCAGCCTGACATATACTGTGTAACTTTACAATTCCTCTTACAACTTCCTCTATATCTGCTTCCTCTACAATAGGGGTAGAATTCAACAACCGGTGGACTTCAATTCCCAGAATTCTTGAGCCAGCCATGGTGACTGAGGAATACCGAGAGTTGAAGTTCACAGGTCATAAAATTGCCATAGTTGCCCATTCCTGTTATATAACTTAGTGCCTTCTACAGGGGTGTCTGGCGCTGAGATTGTCATCCATTTGGAAGAGGTCATGTTGGGAAAAGCCCATTTAAATTATTAGTTCATATAATGGCCCCTGCTTCATTTAAGCCCTTTCAGGATAATTTTTGCAATGTTCCATTGAAAAATAATAGGCCACCCTAGTCTACTGTATTGTGCTTATCTCTATCAATAATGGAAAGGTTATGAACAATTTGCATGGAAGTTGAAATTGACCAGAGATTGGGAAAATAGCATAGAAGCCCTAAATACGGTAGATTATTTCTTCCTAAAGTTACCATACAAAGCTCTTCCCCGAATAAAATTAGAATCTTGTGTAAGATTTATGTTTCTCCTTGAACATTATATTCCTGAAAAATAAAATCATATAACCTTGAGCCAGCCAGGATCGAACTGGCTGAGGCCAGAGTCAGCCTGTAATACTGCATTCTAACTACTGCACCACCAGGGCTCCTACATTGCACTTGTTTCCTACAACACCTTTGTGGGGATTTGAGATTGGTCAAAGTCACCAAATGAGCTTCCTTATTATGGGTGAGCATGACCTGCGTCTCCATAGTGATGGCGAACCTATGACATGTGTGCCACAGGTGACACGCAGACCTTCTGGGGCATGCCAGCCATTGCCCCAGACCAGCTCACCGTGCATGTGCATGCGCCTCCCGTTGACCAGCTGGTCTTTGGGTCTGCTGTGCATGCACTGGAGGTGAGGTGCATGCTAGGGGGTGCTTGCATGCATTTTGGGGGCTCATGCAGCGCTCCCATGCCCCATTTTGGCTTCCAGGTTGATGCAGGAGGCCTTTCAGGCCCAAACCAGGATGCAGGAGGAAGGCGTGCACACCTTATGGATGCTGGCGCTTTGGCATGTAACGACATAAAAGTTAGCTGTCACTATCATATGCCTTTAGACATGCATATCATTGTAAATGCATAGGCTCCCCATTTTTTCATGCAGTTACGAAACAAATGTCACAGTTACTGTGCATGTGCAGGCAAAGCCAGGAATTGTGACTTTAATTTCCTTTTAAGAGTATGCAACATATACAGGTGTGAGTGTGTGTGAAATGTTTGGAGGAGGATGAATTATGACATAGTTGCAGGTGAAGTTAAGAGTGCAGGTGGTCGAGCCAGCTGATAAAACTAGCTCTCCCTTTGCAGAGTTAGTTTTTCCTGTGAACAAAAACTCTGGAAAGTAGGGCTGTATCCATCTGCAAACTAAAAGTAAATTTACTTATGAGCAAGCTGTTTGTTCTACTAGTCTGTATTTTGCTGATTTTTTTGTGTGTGAACTGGACATGATGCTTGGAATGGAGTGCAAGACTGACATGATCCCAATCACACTATTTAAGTCCACACATCACTTTGACACACATACACAGCCTATACTTTGCACCTCATCTATTTCCTCCCCTTGCCCCTCCTTCAGAAGAACAGCCTCCAAATTGCTAGTTTCCTCTGTCATTATTTGCAGGAAAGCTACAATTTGGGCCCTGCCACTCAACCATTCGCTTAACTGAGTATCCAACTGACCAGTAAGAACAGATTGCTCTGTTTCCTGAACTTCGTAGGATCATAGAACCATAGAGCTGGAAGGGACCTTGGAGATCTTCTTGTCTAAGCCCAGCTTAACAGCAATAGGAAAAATACAGGTGTCATCTTTCAGTGTTCTAGGTGCGCATGTAGCCCTTCTGGTCAAGAGCTTGTTTGTATGATATGCTTAACTGGATCATGGGTAGTAGGTGGAAGAAGCATGATGAGGAAACTCTAACACTAGGAAATGACCTGCTTAATGAACATAGGGGGGGGGATCAGATTTAGCCCCAAACAACTCTGAGTTAGTTTGGATCCAAATGAACTTCCCATCTGTTGTTCAGGCTACCGTATTTTTCGGAGTATAAGATGCACTCCCACCCCCCACCCCCACTAAAAGTGGTTGAAAATTTTGGTGGATCTTATACAACGGACATTGCGGCGGAGGACGGGGTGGGGGATGTAGTGCGGCACTGATTAGCTGTTCTAGAATGGGCCATGATGACAGTGTTGAATGGGCCATGGCGGTGGGTGGCGAACAGGTTTTGCCGAACAGGTGGCGGCAAATGGGCGGCGGCGAATGGGCCAGACGAATACTGGATGGATGCTGGGAGGCAAATGCAGATTTTTTTTTCTTGTTTTCCTCCCTCCCAAAGCTGTGCTTCTTAAAGTCTGGAGTGTCTTATACTCTGAAAAATACAGTATTTATCAACATGGGATCTTTAAGGGAACATAGCTTTATAGCTTTTATACCCAATGACCTCTCAGATAAGGCACTGACAAAAGAGCAGAAAAGAGTTGAATGGAGTCACTCCAAATATCTGTAGAGAGATATCCCTGATTTCAATCCTGCAGATTCCGCCCACCCCCAACCCCGCCCCAATACAATATTGAGGAAGAAGTCAACAAGTGGTGACGAAAATGTTAGTCTCCTCACTTTTTTTTTTGCAGCTGATGAAAGGATTATTTTTTTTTAAATGGCCGCCATCAGCAGCCACCTTAAGTTGTGTACTAGAATAGAATAACAGAGATGGAAGGGAACTTGGAGGTCTTCTAGTCCAACACCTGCTTAGGCAGGAAACCCTACACCACTTCAGACAAATGGTTATCCAACATCATCTTAATAACTTCCTGTGTTGGGAGCATTCACAACTTCTAGAGGCAAGCTGTTCCACTGATTAATTGTTCTAACTGTCAGGAAATTTATCCTCAGTTCTAATTTGCTTCTCTCCTTGATTAGTTGCCACCCATTGCTTCTTGTTCTACCCTCAGGTGCCTTGGAGAATAGTTTGACTCCCTCTTCTTTGTGGCAGCCCTTTAGATATTGAAACACTGCTATCATGTCCTTCTTTTCATTAAACTAGACATACTAGACATAACAGTTCCTGCAACTGTTCTTCATATGTTTTGGCCTACAGTCCCCTAATGGAAGACTAAAGTAAATCTTTTGACTGGGGGAGTAAATGGTTTGCTCATGCAAGCTGGGCAAGCAAGTTTTACCGTTGGGGTATTTTTTTTCAGGTTGGCTAAAATGCTGTGGAAAACTTGTGACCATTCCTCATGTTTCCAAGCTCATCCAAGTGAAAATATATTAATGCAAGTTGCATTTACCTTTTTTTCTCCCTATTGTTGTAATGTTATAAAACTTGACACTTTGTCATATTTCAATGCAAATTTTAATGTGGTAATATTTACATAATATGGTTAAAAGTTATTAATTATTTAAAGGTATTGAAAATAAAAAGAGACAAGTAAAACTTCATTGGTGTTAATTGCCATTTTAGGATGTCAGTGTTACAAGCACAAGATTATTTAACTTGTCATCCAAAGTCGAATTTAAGGTTAAAAAAAAGAGAGCACTGCAATTCATATCAACGTATTAGTGATATATCAATGATTTCAATTTTAATCCAGCTTTTTAATATTAACATAATATACAATTATAATATTGTTACTTAAAATGCATATATGTAAGTGTGTATGTTGATAAAAGGAAATAAAAGATACACAAAGCAAATTTAACAGAAAGTTAAAAAAAACCCAAAAGTTAAATTACTGTAGTTCAAAAGGAATAGAATAACAGAGTTGGAAGGGACTGTGGAGGTCTTCTAGCCCAACCCTCTGCTCAAGCAGGAAGCCCTATACCATTTCAGACAAATGTTGTTCAATCTCTTCTTAAAAACATCCAGTGTTGGAGCATTCACAACTTCTGGAGGCAAGTTGTTCCACTGATTAATTGTTCTAACTGTCAGGAAATTTCTTCTTATTTCTAGGCTGCTTCTCTCCTTGATTAGTTTCCACCCATTGCTTCTTGTTCTACTCTTAGATGTTTTGGAGAATAGTTTGACTCCCTCGTCTTTGTGGCAACTCCTGAGATATTGGAACACTGCTGTTATATTACCCCTCGTCCTTCTTTTCATTAAACTAGATATACACAATTCCAGCAACCATTATGTTTTAGCCTCCAGTCCCCTAATCATCTATGTTGCATTTACCTTCAAATACCTGCTTTCATGTTAATTGGTGATTTGTCAATGCAGATGGTCATGTCAGCCACTTAAATAGGCATATCCTAGGCAAATTCCCTTGAAAAAGGAAAAGGCACTAAATTTGGTTCCAGGAATAGAATTTTCACCAATACATTGCAAAAGAAAATAATTGAATCTGGAATCTGAAAAAAAAACATAGATATGTTTTCCTCTTGGGATTCACTAATTGTGAAATATTACAGGAGTTTAAGGAGTTTCATCCTTTTGAGAAAGGTGAAATAGAGCATTATAAATTGATCTTTGCAACAGTCTCAGATTCAAAAAGAAAGGATTGTGGCACAAGAGAATTCTGGGATGTTTTTGCTCTTCTGAAAAGAGAAATACTTTTGGAGCAATACTTTCAAAATTACCTGGCATAGTTCTCAGATCATTCAACATGAATGGGTTTCTGAAATGTATTGTCTATGCCTGAGCAGCCAACGGCAGAGATTTTTCTTGATAAACAGGATAGATGATGAATCAAGTTTGAATTAATGAGATGTCAACTGTTTCTTGGTTACGATAAAGTGGAAAACATCAGATAACAATGAATACATTTTCCTTGAGGTTCAAAATGAGAGGCAGAGTACTAATAATTCTACAGAGGAATTATTGAGTCTGTCATTTGTACCTCCATAACTGTCTGGTTTGGCTCTGCGACCAAGCAAGACAAACACAGACTTCAACGGATAATTAGAACTGCAGAAAAAATAATTGCTACCAACCTGCCTTCCATTGAGGACCTGTATACTGCATGAGTCAAAAAGAGGGCTGTGAAAATATGTACAGACCCCTCACATCCTGGACATAATTTTTTTCAACTTCTACCCTCAAAACAACTCTATAGGGTATTACACACCAGGACAACTAGACACAAGGACAGTTCCCCTCCCCATGACATCACTGGTAAACAACTAATTCCCACAACACTGTCAAATAATTTACTAAGACTATTTTACTATTATTCTTCTCTTTCTTACTAATATCTATTTCTTCCAACTTACACACACACGCACACACCATGTTGTTTATATCTTTCAATTTATATTGTTTTTATTTGTTTCTAATGTGATTTGATAGCTTATAAGTAACCTTGACTATCACTACCACTAATCACAAGTGTTGTATCTTTTTATTCTTGATGAATGTATTTTATTCTCCTTATGTACACTGAGAGCATATACATCAAAGACAAATTCCTTGTGTATCCAATCACATTTGGCCAATAAAGAATTCTATTCTATTCTATTTTATTCTGTTCTATTCTATTCTATTCTATTCTATTCTATTCTATTCTATTCTATTCTATTCTATTATAATAACCGAAAATGGGAGGTATGATATTTTCTTGGCTAGAAACAAATAGAGATAAAGCTTGTTCTGGAAAGTTATTATATGAAATGTTCTTTGACATACAAATATTGAAATCTATTTTGGTGCATTATAGGGGCTGTAGTGTTTCAATATTTTAGCCATAGCTGCATTTCATTTAACTGTTGCAGTTTGTTTCCAAAATACTTTTGTTCTCTTGTAAATAGCAAAAACAAGCATTTTGATCTTTCAGATAGAAAAAGTTTACTTTCTGCAAAAAAACCAAGCTCAAAAAGCACCAAGGATCCCACAGTTCAGGGGTGGGTTCCTGCCAGTTTTAGCCTCTTCTATAGAAGAGGTTCCACAAATCTACAGTGCCGTTTAGAACCGGTTCCAGCTCCCTCCCCCTGCCTGTCCGCACATCATCAAGATGAAGAACGAGAGGAGGAATTCTGGGAGTTGAAGTCCACAAGTCTTAAAGCTGTCAGGTTTGAACACCCCTGGTTTTTTTTTTTCCTGAAGGGTAAGAGGTGCAAGGGTCTTCTAACTTGACAGCTTTAAGACTTGGGTGCTTGAAATGCCAGAGTTCCTGAGCCAACATTTTGGTTACTAAGCAAGAGCTAAGTGAGTTTCACCACATTTTACAAGCTGGCCATGCCCATCCAGTCACATGGCTGGCTGGCCACTCCCACAAAGCAGGCCACACCTACAGAAGAGGTTCTAAAATTTTTTTAAACCCACCACTGCCACAGTTCAACCCAACTTGCAAATATTCTTTTCTATTGGTATATTTCAGCACCAAGGACCCCACAAATAGAAAAGTGCTAGAAAGCTGGCAGGAATTCGTAATGTAAAATCCCCATAAGGTGAGATGTTGGAACTGAGCTCAGAGTAAGAGAGAAAGAAAACTGGCTAACAAGATAAGATAACATTATGCAGACTCAACTTCTTGAAGAGATGCCTGTGCTAGGGCAGGGGTGTCAAACTCATGTCATCATGGTGGCATCATGTGACCTATCTGGACTTTTTCCCCTTCACTAAACTGGGCGTGGGTGTGGCCAGTGTGTGACGTATCTAAGGCACCTGAGGGTAGAACACCTGACGCATTTCCAAGGCACCTGAGGATAGAACAAGAAGCAATGGGTGGAAACTAATCAAGGAGAGAAGCAACTTAGAACTGAGGAGAAATTTCCTGATAGCTAGAACAATTAATCAGTGGAACAGCTTGCCTCCAGAAGTTGTGAATGCCCCAACACTGGAAGTCTTTAAGAAGATGTTGGATTTGTACCATTTGTCTGGAATGGTATAGGGTTTCCTGCCTAGGCAGGGGGTTGGACTAGAAGACCTCCAAGGTCCCTTCCAACTCTGCTATTGTATTGTATTATTGTATCTAGCCTGTGGGCCTGGAGTTTGACAGACCTATTCTAGGGTGATCCCTGAAGATAAGCCAACATAGCAGGGAAGAGAATGATTCAGGATGGGAAGAGAGAAAGAAGAGGATCGAGAGAGACTGAGAAGATGACAAAAGTTGCACTGAAAGAGGTTGTCAGTAAGCTTTAATTTGAAGCCCTTGGTTTAATTCTTGAACAATATAGTAGTTTCAGACTGTTTCATGTGGCAGCAGAAGCAATAGTTTTTCAAGTACGGAGATAGTTAATCTCAGCATAGTAGAGCAATTAGGCCATAAAGCAATTTACTGCATTCCTTTGAAGGCAGAAGCCAGAAGTGCAAGGGGAGGGGGAAAATGATGTTCTGCTTGAATGCATTAACTGAAGGCTGCTGGAATAATTATATAATTATAATTACCCTTTCAGACTAATGTCTTTCTTTCCTTGATATGCTAAAGCAAAACAAACTAACAAAAACCTGAATGGTTTGCAAGAAGGTCTTTGTGTGTCACTGTCTAATCAATCCCAAGAATTCAGGACAATTCTTTCTTTATTAGGAAAACAAAAATATAGAGAAAATAAACTTCTTTGACTTCATTAGTTTTGTAAGGCGATTACTCATTAAACACTTTCTCATGTACAACACTGTGCTATCTCTTGTTTTCCAAGACTGGCACAAGATTGGCTGTATATAGAGATAGCTGGGCTTTGTCTTGTTTTTCAGCATTGGCTACCAATTATACAACCAACTTTGTGCCAGAAATATTCTGTGTTTTGATCAGAAAGATCTAAAATAGGGGTGTGAAACTCGCATCATCACATCGTCCCGTGACATATATTGCAACTTCCCCACCTTTGCTAAACCAGGGGTGGGCATGGCCAGTGTGTGATGCATCTAGCCTGCTGGCGACAAGTTTGACACCCCTAATCTAAAGCATCATCTTTTCTACTTTTCTTAGAACTAGGCTAGGAAGAACTAAGATAGAAGAACTAGGCCGCTGGAGAGATTAAATAAAAGGAAATTAAGGAAATTATTGGGAACATTTGAGAAAAAGGATTTGCCAGGGAGATTTCAATTGGTCTCTCCACACTATAACACTTAACTGAGCTTGTCGATCAGAAAGGTCGGCAGCTCAGAGGTTCAAATCCCTAGTGTCACGTAACAGAGTGATCTCCCATTACTTGTCCCAGTTTCTGCCAACCTAGCAGTTTGAAAGCATATAAAAATGCAAGTAGAAAAATAGGGACCACCTTTGGTGGGAAGGTAACAGCGTACCATGCATCTTTGGTGTTTAGTCATGCCGGCCACATGACCACGGAGACGTCTTCGGACAGTGCTGGTTCTTCTGCTTTGAAATGGAGATAAGCACCACCCCCTAGAGCCAGAAACGACTAGCACATATGTGCGAGGGGAACCTTTACCTTTATAATGCTTAAACATCCCGCACCTTAATTTTCTGTGAGCAGGTTTTATCTCAATGTCACAACAGTGGCAGTGTTAGCCAACATCAGCTAATCTTGAAAAACTGGGTAGGATTCCTCTTATCACTCAGATGGCAGGGCACTACAAAATTCCATGATTTTAAATTAGTTTGGGAAGTTTAAAGAAAGTCTTGAGAAAAGGCCATGGGAAATTATGGTACTTCTGCAGCTGCTGTGTTGCCAACAAAACCACATGGATGCAAATCATCCAGGTAATTGACTTATGACCAAAACGGGGACCAGAAAAAAGGCATCATGTGACTGCATGCAATTTCACAACCTTTTGCCATGGTCATTAAACAAGTCACTGGGGTTAAGTGTTGTGATGGTCATAAGTGCAAGAACCAGGCCTTAAGTCATTTTTTTAAGCGTTGTCGTAACTTCAAATGGTTCCTAAATGAATAATTGTGAGCCTGTAAAGTTATCAGAAGGCTTACCTTTATCCCCTCACTGTCTGTTATAGCTTATATACAAACTACTGTATTTTTTGGAGTATAAGATGCACCTTTTCCCCCCCAAAAAGAGGGTGAAAATCTGGGTGCATCTTATACACTGAATACAGCATTTTTAGCCTCCTAAAACCCTGCCCACAAAAATGGATGTGCAGAGGGTTTGGGAGGCCTGCAAAATGCTCCTGGGGGCTGGGGAGGGTAAAAAAGAGTGAAAAACAGCTCATTTTTTGGCTGTTATTGCCCCCCCAGCCCCCAGGAGCACAAGCCTCCCAAAGCCTATGCATGCCTGCTTTTTGCAACAAATGGTCCTGTTTTTTGCCCATTTTTTGCCGCCCACAGCTCACAGGAGCACTCTACAAGCCTCCCAAAGCCTATCTATGCCCTGTTTTTCACAAAAATGGGCTGTTTTTTGCTCGTTTTTGCCCCCATCAGCCCTTATCAGCACTTTACAGGCATCTCAAACCCTCTGCATGCCCCATTTTTCACAAAAAACACGGCATGCAGAGGGTTTGGGAGGTCTGCAGTGTGCACAAACTTTTTTAAAAATTTACTTCTTCAAAATCTTGGTGCGTCTTATACTCCGGTGTGTCTTATAGTCCAAAAAATATGGTATGTCCTTTTTACATTGTTTATTTGTTTTCTACATGGCAGATAACAGGAAAGTAGAGTTCCAATTTTCCCCAGTAAATACTCCAGAATCAGGGACAACTTGGGATGATATGTTCTCTAGAACAACACAAGCTAAGGATGCAGTTGTAAATCAAAGTAATCATTCTTCACTCTGTCCTGACTGGACTGGATGTACTGGACTGCTAGCAAAATAGGAATGCTTTGCAAGCAATCCATTTTTAGTGCTGATTAAGCTTCCTATTAATAGTTCATTTTTTCCCCAATACATTTTCTAGGGCAACTAGAAAACAAGCCATCCATACAAATCCTCACAACCAAAAGAGAGCTGATATTTTCATGGAATTGAGGTAATCCCATTGAGAGAACCTGTTTTCCCTGTTTCCCAGACTCAACCCATTCAAATAGAAAGTTACTAATAGAAAGTTACTAAGGAGCTACAGTGAACCAGTCAATTAGCACATTTGAAAAATCACTTGGTCTAATGTTTGTTAAAGAACCTACTTGGTAAACTCGGGAGACAAACTGTCAGTTTACAAACCATTCATTTCGTAATCTGTGCACAGTTCCTGATCAGGAAATGAAGGAAGCTTACGTAAACCAACGTTACAATAATTGGTAACTTAAAAAAAAAATCAACATACATAATGGCACCTTAGCTCTGCAATTTTGTAGGTAATAAAGGCAGGAATCTATTAAGAGCTTAAAACCACCTTGAATTCTTTCCAACTCCTTTAGCAGTAGTAGCCATGAGAACGGTCCGTATCTTTTATATAACACAGAAATGTGTTGCATTGATGCACAGATAATCCTTGACCTTCCCTCATTCAAAGTTAGAACAGTGAAAAATGCGACCTATCACCGTTTTTCACACTTATGGCTTTTGCATCATCCCCAAGTGTTTTTACAGTGGGACTGATCTATCAGGGCAACCTGGTCTACCCAAATATAGGATGGGGCATACTGCTTCCACTTTCATCTTTCAGCCCCCATCCAGGAGTCTTTGCAGGCAGTTGCTTTGGCAACAAACTATTTTGTGTTAAATTTAAATTTGTCGGTAAGTTTAAATCCCCATGGTCCTGTGACCAAAATGTGGGTGCTTGGCAACTGGTATGCATTTGGCAATGTCCTGGGGACATTTGATTACCATTTGTACCCTGTTTCCCTGAAAATAAGACTCCCCAGATAATAAGCCCAATTGGACTTCGGAGCGCATGTGCTAAAATCAGCCCTACCCCAAACATCAGCCTTCCCCGAAAATATTGCAACACAGCAGCGGCCATGAGATGACCACGCTTGCCGCCTCCTGTGCCTCAAAAATACTAAGACCTCCCTGAAAATAAGGCCACGCGCTTATTTCGGGGGTCAAAAGAAAATAAGACCCTGTCTTATTTTTGGGGAACAACTCACTTAACAAGTGTCTTGTATAGCAACAGAAATTTGGGGTTCTATTGTGGTTGTAAGTTGAGGACTACCTTATGTAAGTTTCTGGGTATGAGGGTGACGGTTTGTTCTCTGACCTTGTGGGTTGGTTTCTGAATGTTTTGTTACCAGGCTATAAGTAATATCTGCAGCTGAGTTTAAGGACATCCCCTAAACCAGTGATGGCTAAACTTTTTGCCACTGTATGCCAAAAGAGGAGGGTGTGCGGAGGAGCCATGCACATGCATGCCCATACCCATAATTTTATGTGCACTTCCCCGCACCCTCGTCTCCACTTTGGTGAATGATGGCACAGTGGACCTGTTTTTCACCCTCCCCAGACTCCAGAGGCTTTCTAGGAGCCTGGGGAGGGAGAAAACATTCTCCCCTGCCTCCTGCAGGCCCTCCGGAGGCTGGAAATGGCCCATTTTCTGACTTCTGGTTTGCGTCTTGGACCGTTCTTTTGCCCTCTGGAGGCTTCAGGGAAGCCTCCTGAAGCCTACGGGGGCGGAAAATGGCCCAAAATGAAGGCCAAAATCAGCTGGCGTGCTAGAGCTAACAGGGCAATGCCTCACGTGCCCTAGGAAATGGCTCTGCATGCCACCTGAGGCACACATGCCATAGGTTCGGCATCACGGCCCTAAACTCTGCTGAAGATGTTATCTAGCTTGGTATCAAAACCTTCAGAAACCAACCCACAAGCTCAAAGAATGAACCATCACCCTCAGCCTATATCTGAGCTACAGATAATTCACCACTATTGCAAAGTTTCTGTGTATGTTGAAACTAGAAAATACAGACTGGACATCCCTCAGTTCTAGGCGTTCATGACTAGAAAGGAGGAAGACTTAGAATGGAACAATCAGCAACCTTCCATGCTATAGCTCAGCTGCCTCTTCTATATCCATCTTTAAGGAGCATTCCACCTTCATAAGGAAGGCTTAAACATAAACAATACTAAGAATTATATGTTATCCCCCTCATCATCCCCATCCTAATGCACTGTGAAACAATCAAATTTATTGTATGCAGAAAAGCCATCTCCACTTTAATTCTGAAGGCTTCTTAGATGGCCTTAGATGAAGAGATAAAGTAAAGGTAAATGTTCCCCCGCACATATGTGCTAGTCGGTTCTGACTCTAGGAGGCGGTGCTCATCTCCGTTCCAAAGCCGAAGAGCCAGCACTGTCTGAAGACGTCTCTGTGGTCATGTGGCCAGCATGACTAAACGCAGAACACTGTTCCTTCCCATCAAATATGGTTCCTATTTTTTCTACTTACATTTTTACATGCTTTCAAACTGCTAGGTTGGCAGAAGCTGGGGCAAGTAACGGGAGCTCACTCCATTATGCGGTGCTAGGGGTTTGAACTGCTAAACTGCCGACCTTTCTAATTGACAAGCTCAGCGTCCTAGCCACTGAGTCATCGTATCCTTTACCTGAAGGGGTAGAGCTACCCTAATCACAAGGTAAATACAATTCCATAGAGAGCAGGCAACAATTATTTGCCGATGGGCAGACTGTCCTGAATTTCTTTGTGACAATCTATTGGATTGCAAAGAATAAAACTATCCTCCTTAAGAAAGCTACCTTAATTCAAATTGAGGTAGGTTTTTGAGGTGAAATACAGATTTATTTATTTTTTGCACAAAATAGAAATGTCCATTCATGTAGTTCATGGATTATATCAAAATATGGTTATTAACTAACCATAGTGGCCTTGTTCATCCTTAATGCTAGCCCCAAATTCATGGTTTATAAGTTACAGTGATTGAATTTATAATTCACATTTTGGAGAGGGTTGCCTCCAAGACAGTGTTGACTCGTAACAACTGCCTGAACAAGTCTGTGAAGTTTTCTTGGCAAGATTTCAGAAGTGGTTTACTTCCTAGGGATGAGAGAGTGACTGACCCAAGCTGACCCAGTTGGGTTTATGCCTTAGACTGGATCTGAACTCACTCCTGATTTCTAGTTGTAATTACTCTGTGCTCTCTATCACATCTCTATCACGTTAAACCAGAACCCAATAAAACATAGTTTCAGTTACTACAGTTATGAAGATGTTGTCATTAAACTTAGATTTACCAAATCTATGCTATGACTGGTTTGTGCTATTTTTGTTCATCCCTATTACTGTTTACTCATATATCTGATGTTGTTAATATAAGCTGTCCTGGATGTAAAGTTGAAATGCAGGCTCATCCATAAATGTTTGTAATAACTTGTTAGGAGTGAGTCATATGCAAAAAGGTTTCCATTTGATATTATTCAGGTTTTTTTTTTTAAAAAAAACATTCTAATATAAAGGCTGATCAATTTGTTTTTCAATAATTATCACGGAAGAAAGTCAGTTTTTTTATTGTTGTTATCTCTCCTAATTGTGATTCTACATGTAGGGAAGATTTTTTTTTTAATTAGGGCAGCAGCTGTTCTCCAGAAACATGGTTGGCTGTATTCCCCCTACTTGGAGATAAACAATTTATTGTACAAAGAAAATGTTTTGTCATATTTTATGACAGAGTGCTGGCAAAACCATTTCTGGATTTGTTTTAAGCACCTACAGCTGAATTTTGTTGGTAGGTTACGATAAATACCCCTCCAAACAATAATGGAATCACTATTCTGTTGCCAGATCCACTATTGTCCTCCAGAGGACTGCTGAATTACAACTCCCCAAAGGTTCAAGTAGCATGGCCACGATGTTGTGAGATGTGGCTCATCAGAATCTGGGAAACTGCTATTTCCCTAAGCAGGAGCATCCACGGGATAAGGTCCCTGACCAGTGGGGGATTCAAAATTTTATACTACCAGTTCTATGGGTGTGGCTTGGTGGGTGTATGGCTTGGTGGGCGTGACTTGGTGGGTGTGGCAGGGGAAGGATACTGTAAAATCTCCATACTCTCCCCACTCCAGGGGAAGGTTACTGCAAAATCCCCATTCCCTTCTAATCAGCTGAGACTCGGCAGGCAGAGAATAGATGGGGCCAGGGGCAGTCAGAGGTAATATTTATCAGTTATCTGAAGTACTCAAAATTTCTGCTACCGGTTCTCCAGAACTGGTCAGAACTTGCTGAATACCACCTCTGTCCCTGACTTTTGGGACTCCCGTCTCTCGTGGACAGATCTGTTCTTACTCTAATGTGAATAATTGAAAGTGACTCATAAGAGAAGAATGAGGGGTTTGGCAGGATTGCTGAATGTTAATATTTGGTCAATTCTGGAAGGCTTCAAACTTTTGTGGTGGACCCACTGCCTGAAAGTCTCCAGAAAAAGCTTGTCATATGTTTGCTCCTGTCTATGTTGCACTATGATGTAACAGAAAATTGAAATTCAGATCCCAAACAAAAATTATGCTATGAAATTTATAATTCAACTAATAGTGGTTTTCTTCAATGTGTCTGCTGAATAGTTGGGGTTTTTTTGTGGTTATGTCATTTGTTTTTCAAGCAAGGACACAGACATTGTGCAGTTAGCTACTTAGTTATTTCTCTCACCTTTCTGTCATTTACTTTTTCTCTAGAAGGAAAACCAATGGAAAAAAAATAGAACATCCCAAAGGAAGAGAGTGCCATCTGGTTCCTTTGTAAAATTTTCTGAATGAGACAGAGCGGTTTCATGATAAAATCCTTGTTCAGAAGTTTGATATGTGCCAGTGAAGCCCAGGCACTGAGGATGGAAAAATATCTACTGTCTCAACTTTTCCCTGGTGACAATCTGTAGCTCTTCCAAGGACTTTTCAGTGATTTCTTTGATCCTGTCCACGCATCTTATTTGTTGACAAAATGCCAATTCTAGGGTTTTTTTTGTAGCTCATCATCCACTTGCATTAGATGCCAAAACATGTGAGTTTGTGCTTGCTATTCAAGAGAACAGCCAGTCTTTCTTTTATCCATAACTGATTTTTCTTGCAGTTCTGGGACTCCTGTAATCATCCCTAAATCTATGATTTGAAGGTGCTTTTTAAATTAATATTTCACCACAACTGTACATTATTGTAGAATAACTACCTTTTAACTTATTATTTCTATTCTATTGTAGAAATACAATTACTATGGATTTCTTTCGTGACTACTTTTAAGTAATCTTAACCCTTAAATTTTATATGATTCATCTGTTTTTCTTTAAAACAGCTTTCCTTTAAAAAAATATGTTCCTGTTTGCTGACATTCTTGATTAACAACTTCTTGCTCTTTCTTACTCAATTTTAAAAAAAGTTATGTTTGGTTAATATATGATATTTTTGTTGATCAGGGATTTCACTCTACATTTTACCTGTGACTCTGAGGATAGCTTGTTCTGAAAGACATTGCAATGTTTTCTTCTCTTGGAATTTTTTTTTGGGGGGGGGATTCTATTTCAGTTTCTACAAATAATTTTACGTCTTCCCATAGTTTTTAAGGTTCTCATGTACTGTACTTATTTTTATAGTGATCTTATGTTCTGACTGTATATCCTCCAAATCAAATCTTGCTGATATAACTGCTATTTTTTTAAAGTTTTAAAGTTTAATTTGTATCTTTGACACCAATAATTTATGATCTATTCTACAGTGGATACCTAGGAATGTCCTGGCTGACTGGATTGTATTTCTTATCTTCTGCTTCTTGTTATACAATCAATTTGGTCCTAAGTTGTTTATCTGATGACGGAATTTATGCTTCTTTGAGCAGGTTCTAAATGTAAAGAAAGAATTTTCTTTGCAAAACTCTATATTCTGGATTATTGTTTTTGTTCAATCCAAATCTTTTTGTAATTATAGAATTTTCAATTTCTCCAAATTTTGTATTCAAATTTCTATTAGCAATAATATATCATTTCCAGCTACTGTATTTTATACTTCTTGCATTTCCATTGTTTTCTGCTGTTTTCTATTCCTGCATTCATAAATTGGAAATATACTTAATACTTATTAGGTAAAGATGTGTTAGTTGTTCCCGACTCTAGGGGGTGGTGCTCATCTCCGTTTCAAAGCCAAAGAGCCAGCCTTGTCTGAAGACGTCTCCGTGGTCATGTGGCTGGCATGACTAAACATCAAAGGCGCACGGAACACTGTTACCTTCCCACCAAAGATGGTCCCTATTTTTCTACTTGCCTTTTTACATGCTTTCGAACTGCTAGGTTGGCAGAAGCTGGGACAAGTAATGGGAGCTCACTCCATTACGCAGTGCTAGGGATTCGAACCGCCGAACTACCAGCCTTTGTGATCAACAAGTTCAGCATCATAGACAGTGAGCCATTGCGTCCCTAATGATACTCATTAGGTATCCACTAATTCCAATAGTATGACACTGTTGTATGATATTACATGTGCAGGTTGGCTTAGGTTGGTAGGATTATAACTAGGTCTTCTATTTTGCAGGGAAATAAGCTTTGGCATGATCTTTGTATAGAATCATTAATTTATTTTGCTTCATTTTCAGTGCCAGCTATTAGTCTCCTATTAATGATTGTACAGCTAATAATGAAGTGACAATCTGGTTTGTACATGTCTTTCTATGAAAAATTGGACAAGTGATACATCTTTTGTAGCTGAATTTGTATAATTCAGAGGACTCAGTCATGAGCATCTGTTAGCCAGGTAAAATTTCTCCTTAGAATGTAGATTGGTTTTTTTTAGTAAATCATCTTTACAAATATTTTGAGATTTCCAGAATAAAAATGAATGTTACTGTTATTCACAGGCCTGTTGTCCATCAAAGTAAGTCATAATGGAATTTGTTGATTTTGGATTGCAAACATTTATGAATTTAACAAATGTTTATACACTTAGGCTTATAATTTAATAAAATCTGTGAACTCAGTCAACTGTATTTCATTCAGTAAACCATATTAAATAAATTCTGGTGGTCAAGTTATGTAATTCCAATTATTAATTTTTCTTTAGATAATATTTTTGGAAAATACAGATATTTAACAGAATAACAAGTTTGGAAGGGACGTTGGAAGTCTTCTCTCTTCTTAAATACTTCTAGTATTGGAGCTCCAACAACTTCTGGAGGCAACCTCTGATTATTTGTCTTAATTATCAGGACATTTCTCCTTAATTCTAGGTTACTTCTTTCCGTGATTAGTTTCCATCCATTGCTTCTTGCCCTGCTTTGGAGAATAGGTTGACCCCCCTCTTCTCTGTACAGCCCCTTAGATATTAGAACACTGATATCATGTCACCCCCTACTCCTTCATTCATTAAAATATATTTAGCATTCAATCGCTTTTTTAAATGGTTGTAAGACTGACTCTAAATACTTTTGTTTTATTTGTGAACTTTTGTTGTCTGGTGGTATTTAACCATGCTTGATAAGGAAGCATGTCCTACACCTCTTTGAATAGTCAATGTTAATTTGAACTGATTAATGCATGGTTTAGAAAACAGGGAATTCATAATGTTTTCAACAGTATTAGTCATCATGACTAGTGATAAACACATTTCTTACAAGAATAGTTCTTTGTTTCAATAGGTAATCTGGAGCAATAGGATATTGAACATTGCCTTTTGTTGTGCAATTCTAACTTTAGCTTTAGAACATTTTTTAAACTGTAATATGAACTTAGTGTTAATAAATATTAATAAGCTTGGATGCAAACATCTTGCTGTTTGAACTGAGTTGCAAATAGTGGCCCCATTTTTTTTTCTGATCATGCCGTTTTGGATCCTAATATTCCCTGCAACATGAATTGTGTAGTAAATGGCTAAGTCCTTGTTGAAGAACCAGTTTCATGGTTGGAACAGAGTGAACCATTATTTAAATTAGTTTCCTGTTACAACAAAGGAGTATTAGTTGATGAGATTATCACAATCCCTCCTACTCGAGGTATGCCCTTATAATGTGCATGAGTGGGATTAGAGTTTTCAGTTTTTTTCCCCTGGGCTCTTTTGCTCAATTGTAAAATACAAAACAAAACAAAAACATTTTGTTTTACGCTGTAGGGTTGTGTGTGTGTGTGTGTGTTTCTACAATCAAAATAATTAGACAACGCACTATTGAATGTGGGCTCTGGAGTCTACAGAAAATGGATTTTGCCTTAAATGTCTCTAACAGGATGCTCAGCCCTGTCCAGTTTACACTATTATAATTAAAATACAGAGACACAGTACTGGAAAGCAATTTGAAGAACAAATATTTCTTGATAACTCTGGCAGTAAATTTATTTGCACATACATATTGTTTAGTGCTAAATGTAAGAACACTGGTACAGCAGAGTTAGCTAAGCTTTCCATGCTCTGAAAAGTACTACAGTCCAGCTTTTGTATGTATTAATCATCCCTGTGTTTCTAAACCAAATCAGTATAAATGAGGCATTGCCTAGGATATTTAATCCTTTCATCTTTCCTCAATCTAGCCCCCCCTCCCTTATACATGATGTGTATATATAGCTCTTTCTGCGATTGAACATCTGTGCTTCAGTTCAACAGATGGCTCATCAACTAATGTCCCAGAGCATAATGTGACATCCTGTGCTGGCATTAACCTATCCTTCTTCCATTTTTTCTCACTTTGCCTGGGCTCCAGCTGTATGAAATCTATAGTTATGACTTGTCCTGTAACGACAGAAAAATGATGGAAGAGATAATACCGTAATATTTTTTTTCATCTAGGTCTGATTAGTACAAAAGGCTAGAATCTGGGATATTTATAGATGACATTTTACCTGATGGTTATACACACTGGCATTTGTAATAGCTCATGTAATGTATGGCAATGGTAAATAATTAGTGAAAGCATTACTGAAAACTTTGAATGAGGTTCTTGGTTTCCTAAGAGGAATATTTTCTTTTGCTCCAGCCTAAGACATTTTAACAACTGATTCCTTTGAGTTTGAGCCTGGTTATAGGCTGTAAAAATAAATAAAGAATAGAAAAACAATAGTTTAAAGGACCCCCAATCATCAGCCCTCGGTGGCTCTATAATTTTTTAAAAATGTATTGCCATCTGTTTTTAATAATCTGTGATCTTGGAACTTTACTGAATGGTTTCTAAGAAGTTAAACAAAAATTATTTTGTAGCATGAAGATAAAAATAAATTGGGAGGAAAAAATCTTATGATTTGTTTGACGTCTGTATGTCTAGCTATAGCTAAAGGCACAACAGGCCAAGCTTTATTATAAAAATCATGAGACTTAATATTAAGTTGGCATGACAGGCAAGAAACAGCAAATTGTTTTGAAGTGGGTCTTATCAGAGCTGAGGGTAGTGAGTTGGTATTTCTGTTTAATTTCCCTTACTTACTGTATTTTTCTGAGTATAGGATGCACCAGAGTATAAGACGCACTAAGGTTTTGAAGAGGCAATTTTTTTAAAAAAAAGTTTTTGCACTTTGCAAACCTCCCCAAAAGGGCCTGTTTTTTGTGACAACGGGCCCATTTTTTTAAAAAAAGGGCATGAATACCCTTAGGAGGCTTGTAGAGTGCACCTGGAGGGTGCCCCCCCAAAATGAGCAAAAAATGGCCCATTTTTCCCAAAAATGGGCTTGTTTTTCGTCAAAAAAATGGCATGGATAGCCTTTAGGAAGCTTATAGAGTGCTCCTGGGGGCTAGGGGTAAAATTGAGCAAAAAAATAGGCCATTTATTGTTCATTTCTGCCCTCCCCAGCCCCCAGGAACTCTCTAAAAGCTCCCTAAAGACTATGCACGGCCATTTTGGTGAAGGGGACAGGGTTCCGGGAGGCAAAAATGCTGTATTCAGTGTATAAGATGCACCAGTTTTTCAGCCTCTTTTTTGAGGGAAAAAGGTGCATCTTATACTTCGAAAATTACGGTATATGGTCAGAGACAGATATATCGGAAAGCTGAAAAATGAATCAACATAAAATAGGCCTTCCCATTTGAGATGATACAGAAATCTGATTCGTGTGAACTGTTATTATAGACTTTGCTCCTGGAATTGTCAAATGAGATTTAATCTGCATACTAGGCATGCAAAGAGTGCCATAAATTGATAGAAGAAATATAGCAGCTGTGTGGCTGTACATTATGAATCTTGCTTGGTTTTGTGTTTAGACAATGAGATTCCTTTAAACAAAAGGAATGAGGTCCTGTTTAAAATACGAAAATATCCTTTCACTACTCTTCAAAAGAGGGGTCAAAGAGGCCATCTATGTCAAAATTGAGCAGCCCTCTCCCCCATTTGCACTACTCAAGTGACCCTGAGGACACAGATAAACCTCCAAGTGGCCTCAATGACTCTCTAAAGCAGTGTTTCTCAACCTTGATGACTTTAAGTCCTGTGGACTTCAACTCCCAGAATCCCCCAGCTGAAGTCCACAGGACTTAAAGTCGCCAAGATTGAGAAATACTGCTCTAAAGCATGGGTGTCAAACTCATTGTGTCACATGACCGTCTCTGATGTTTTTCCCATTTGCAGAGCTGGGGTGGGTGTGGCCTGCGCTTGACGCATCTGATCCATGAGCCACCAATTTGACACCCCTGACTGAGAATCTCCATAGACAAATTCATTAATGCTGCCCCTTGGTTCCATAGCTTAAAAACATCTGACTTGATTTTTTCTTTCTTTCTTTCTTTCTTTCTTTCTTTCTTTCTTTCTTTCTTTCTTTCTTTCTTTCTTTCTTTCTTTCTTTCTTTTCTCTTTCTTTCTCCCTTCCCCCTTCCCCCTTTCTCAAAAGAGGGAAAAAGTATGCTGCTGAAATTCTGTGATGAGTAAAGTAATCTGTCTGTCTGTCTGTCTGTCTGTCTGTCTGTCTATCTATCTATCTATCTATCTATCTATCTATCTATCTATCTATCTATCTATCTATCTATCTATCTATCTATCTATCTATCTATCTATCTATCTATCTATCTATCTATCAGAATAGAGCTGAAGGGACCTTGGAGGTCTTCTAGTCCAAACCCCAGTTCAAGCAGAACACCCTATACCATTTCAGACAAATGACTATCTTAAAACTTCTTAAAACTTCCAGTGATGAAGCAACCATAGCTTCAAATGGCAAGCTTTTCACTGGTTAATTGTCATCACTGTTAGGAAGTTTTTTCTTAATTCCAGATTGCTTCTCCCCTTGATTAGTTTCCATCCATTGTTTCTTGCCCTGCTGTCTGGTGCTTTGGAAAATAAGTTGACCCCCTCCTCTTTGTGACCACTCAAATACTGGAATACTGATATAATGTCACCCCCAGTTCTCCTTTTCTCTAGATTAGCCAAATCCAAACGCTACAACTGTTCTTTTATATGTTTTAGTCTCCAGGCCTTTGGTTGTGTTTCTTTGCACTTTTCCCAAAGTCTCAACATCCTTTTTGTAATGTAATGTTAATGAACCCAACAACATAAAAAGTTGTTGGGATTCATTAACATTAAATATAAACAGGGATGGGGCCAAGTAACTAGGATCTGACTTGGTTGCTATGCCCCTTCATGATGTGCAACTTATGAAAGAGACTCCACACTCTTATCCTCATATGTTATCATAGCTGGAGTCAAACAAGAAAAGGTCACACCTGAGTTTAGCTTTGCTGGCATTTAAAGACCTCAATTTGTTGTTAGGGCCCTGAGTGCATGGAGTTTTTAATTAGAGCCCCTGGAAGGAATTAATTCTGGAAAAATATGCACGTCTTAACTAAACTCAGAAGTGCTGTTATTTCTCTGTAGCAAACGGACTCTTAGTGGTGTAGCTAAATAGAGGGAGTAACTTTGGACCGTGAGAGTAATGATTAACCTTGAAAGACAAGTGTATGGTTAGCTGTCTTGCCTAATGTGTACATCTCTAATGGAAAATGGTGGCTTGCTGGGTTAAGAGGCCTGCCAAGGAAGAAATTACTTTTTAAAAAATGTGGTCCAGTCAGAAAGAGCCAAGGGTAATTATGTAGTTCATGAAAACTTGAGATGTAGGCATTGTTCCACTGTTTTGGCATCTGTCACTGTGCCAAGAAGGTAGGAATTTTCTTGTTACATGGTTTGCATATGACAATTCTCTCCCATTTGGGGGAGCTATTGATTTTCCCTGAAAGTTATAGCTATCTTTGACTTGGAAGGTCAGGATTTTCTTGGGCAGAGGAGACGATTTGCAAATCACATACAGCTATAGTGCCAAATCTTGCATGCTGTTGCCTTTGCTAATCCACCATGAGCTTCAAAGTGTGAAGAGAGTAATGCACGTAAAATAAACTAAGGAGTCTGCCATGAAGACTGGAATATGAATTCTTGTTCTAAACTAGAAAAGTGTAGAGCAAACAAGAAATGGGAACCTGTGAGTTTAGTGGATATAGTTCCTTTTAATTAGCTATATTGATAGAGAGCAGGCTTTTAAAGGTCATTTCCATCAGCAGCAATATTTGCTCTCTCTTGACAAATGAATGTTTTCTGTATTTTCCCATGCATTGGCATGCATTCAAATGTCTCAAGAGCACAGTCATCAGACAGAACTCTAGGATCAAATCTGTAACTGTCTTTCATTTATTCCCCCTCCCTCTTTTGTTTAAATGTTTGCCCAATAACACAGCTCTCTGTTTGCCCATGCAAAGAAATCTGATACAGTAATACAGAATTTAGAATGAGTTGTCTGTTAACCAAGAAAGATGTGATTTATACGATTTTTTTTAAAGTAAAAAAAAAAAGTATTTCTCAGTAGAAAAAAAAAGATGGCTAGAGAGTCATTCAAATTGTCCTGCCAAATGTTCGGAGCAGATGTCTACAAAATGCCTATTATCCACTAATCTGAGACTGTTGTTAAGCTTGTATGATGGGAATATTTGGATCAATGAAATTTAATTCATTAACTACTGCTATATGTTGACCAGCAAATAGCTGCTATTGTGCTATGAAGCATAAAGGTAAAGATTCCCCTCGCACATACAGTATGTGCTAGTTGTTCCCAACTCTAAGGGACAATGCTCCTTTCTGTTTCAAAACCGAAGAGCCAGTGCTGTGCGAAGAAGTCTCCATGGTCATGTGGCTGGCATGACTAAACACCAAAGGCACATGGAATGCTGTTACCTTCCCACCAAAGGTGGTTCCTATTTTTCTACTTGCATTTTTACGCGTGACCCATCAAAACCACGCCCGACTAAACCACGCCCGACTAAACCGCGTCGCTGATGTCATGAACAGGGCGACAACAGCCAGTGCGGAGAAAGAAGGGCGCTTTAAATAGCGCTTTGAAAGCAAGCCGATTCAACTTAAGGTAAGGGTTAGGTTTAGGGTGAGGTTTAGGGTTAGGTTAAGGGTTAGGGTTAGGGTTAGGGTTAGGGTTAGGGTTAGGGTTAGGTTAAGGGTTAGGTTTAGGGTTAGGTTTAGGGTTAGGTTTAGGGTTAGGATTAGGATTAGGTTTAGGGTTAGGTTTAGAGTTAGGTTTAGGGTTAGGTTAAGGGTTAGGTTTAGGGTTAGGTTTAGGATTAGGTTTAGGGGGGTTAGGTTTAGGTTTAGGGGTTAATTTTAGATTTAGGGTTTACAGCGTGCTTCTGTCTCTGCGCTATTGTCGCCCTGT
The DNA here is from genome assembly GCF_051295495.1 of Thamnophis sirtalis. Classification (NCBI taxonomy): domain Eukaryota; kingdom Metazoa; phylum Chordata; class Lepidosauria; order Squamata; family Natricidae; genus Thamnophis; species Thamnophis sirtalis. The sequence continues at coordinate 30,060,896 of NW_028261385.1, read as the reverse complement.
TGATGACATCAGCGACACGGTTTAGTCGGGCACGGTTTAGTCGAGGGCGGTTTTGTCGGTGAACCATTTTTACGTGCTTTCCAACTGCTAGGTTGGCAGAAGCTGGGACAAGTAACGAACTCACTCCATTACGCGGCGCTAGAGATTCAAATCACCGAACCGCCAACCTTTCTGATTGACAACTTCAGTGTCTTAGCCACTGAGCCAGGCTATGAAGCATAGTGACTAACAAATTGCAGCTGTGGATGAGGGAAACATTTTGAAATACTTCTCTAATTACAGAGGCTAGTGGGCAAGAGAAAGTTCCTCTCAAAAATCTCTACTCTTCTAGTTTATCAGGTATTAGGCATTGTCTCATTTTCTACTATGAATAAACCTGTTCTACAACCAGGCTACTTTTTTTTTTAAACCTTACTGCATTTCTGTATGCTAATATTGTTATATCTTTTCTCGTACATTCATTGCTAAAAAAATTAGGGATTAAAACATCCAAATCAGTATGTCTTTTCAAGCATGTTATTATTATCCTGAGAACACTCTAATTAGAAGTATATTTTAAATATTAAAATATTTTTGTTACTATCAAGAAAAATATGTAACTTGGACATTTTCCCTAGTTGAGTATTACAACATGTGAAATGGTATGCTTGTTTTTGACCAGGCTGAAAATAATATTTACAGTTTTGACCTCAAGTGTGATCACTTTCGACTTGTACATTTTTTCACCCTTACTATTAGTTTCATCTTGAATCATAGCTCCTTTCAGACCTGCAGGTCAGTTTTAGGTACTAGGTGTTTGTTTTGCAAAACTATTTTGTGTTGTTGTGTGGGCGTATGTTACCTTTAACATATGCGTATGCAATGGCTTCATCTACTTAGATCTTCAGATATCTATACTGTTTCCCTGAAAATAAAACCTCCCTGGATAATAAGCTCAATCGGGCTTTTGAGTGCTTGCGCTAAAATAAACCCTCCCCCCAAAAATAAGCCCTCCCCAAAAACATTTCAACACAGCAGCAGCCATATGGTGACCACGCTCGCCGCCTCCTGCACCTCAAAAATGATAAGACCTCCCCGAAATTAAGGTCAAGTGCTTATTTCGGGGTCAAAAGAAAATAAGACTCTGTCTTAATTTCAGGGAAGCATGGTATTGTAATTATTTATTAAATATTTTCATTTAATATTGCAGAATAAAAAGGGTTATGCATTGTATTTGATTAGTATTTATTTTAAATACTTCTAAACTTGCTTTGATGCTATGCACCATGAGCATGAAATCTGATATAGTAAAACAATAGTTAATCAAATAGGTAAAGGTTCCCCTTGCACATACGTGCTAGTTGTTCCCGACTCTAGGGGGCAGTACTCATCTCTGTTTCAAAGCAGAAGAGCCAACACTGTCCGAAAATGTCTCCATGGTCATGTGGCTGGCATGACTAAATGCTGAAGGCACACAGAATGCTGTTACCTTTGCACCAAGGTGATTCCTATTTTTCTACTTGCCTTTTTACATGCTTTCAAACTGCTAGGTTGACAGTTAATCAAATATTAAAACATAAAAATCAATTACTATGGTTTTTGATGAGACAACACTATGAAAAGCAGAACAATTCAACAATGGAATCAACTGTTAAAATCATTGGTGTCCTCCCCTTCACTGGGGAGATTAAACATCCCTATTGAGGGTTAAACTCAGTAACTTTACTGGTCCCTCTATGGTTCAATTAGATGCCATATGTTAACATGAACAAATTGTGCTCAGCACATGCCTGAATGGAAATAAGATTGATACAGCCTTTCTCTTTAAATAAAAAATGTTCCACAGGGTGGCTGATTTTAAAAAATAAAAGGCCTTTCTATTGGTTAATGTTGAATACAGTAGTGATGGCTAACCTTTTTGTTGAGGCATACCAAAAGCTGGGGGAGTGGGGGGGAGCAGGGAGGGATCACACATGTGCATGCCCACACCCATAATGCAATGCCCTCCCCCTGCACATGTGTGCACACACACCCTGTGCATGCACGCACAACCCCCCTGCACATGCATGCAGGCCTCCAAACTTACAGGAGGTGCGTTGGGGCATGACATGCAAACTGGAAGTTTTGGAACTTCCGGGTTTCCCTTTGGGCTGTTTTTCGCTCTCTGGAGGCTTCAGGGGGCTTCCTTGAAGCCTCTAGAGGGCGAAAAATGGCCGAAAATCAGCTTGCCAGTGCATGCATGCACACTGGAGCTGACAGGGCAATGCCTCATATGCCCTCAGAAATGGCTCTGCCATGCCATAGGTTCGCCATCACAGATCAATAGGATTTGGCACACAAAAATAGGAAGAAATATGCTGCTCAATCATACCTGTTTGAAGGAAGTGATTATTTTGTTCAGAAAAAAAATTCTGGCATTTTGCCTGCAGCTTTTATAAGCTGGACTACTTGGTCTAATAAATCCCATGCTGCTTGGAGCAGCTCTGGTGGGCAGTGCTGTCTACAGGTGAAGCAGTGTCAGTCATGTAAATACTCTGTAACAGCCTTTCCCCCACCCCCAAATATTTCTTCACCACCAGTCTAATAATTGCTGTTCCCATTTCAGCATCTACCCGACTCCATGGAAAACCTGGAGTCCCGCTGGCTTCCCAAACAAGAGAAAGATGTTTGGGAAAATTGATATTAATCACTGTAATCTTTTCTCTATTCTGAGGCTGACAGAAATGTTTGCTGTGATGGCAGAGAGTCCCAATCATCTGGAAGCCTCTGTAATTTTATAAAGCTAAGGATTTATCCATGACAGTAAGACTCCATCTGTTGTCCCAGAAAACAGAGGCTCATTGAATCCTGTAATAAACACACCAAGACGACAGATTGGACAAAGCGTTATTTGCATAGAGTAAGCGTGCAAGGGGAAAATGTCCCAAAGCAAGCACGTACATCATTTTGGTAATTTCCATTCTACACCTAGTCCTTGAATTACAACCATTTCTTCAGTTTGAAATGATAACCGTACTGGAAAAATGCCTTAGATTGGTCTTCATGAATATGAATGTGGCAACATCCATGTGGTCACAAGATCAAATTTCGGGTGCTTGGCAATCAATTTACATTTATGAGAATCGCAGCATGGTAGGGTCATGTGATTTCGCCAAGCAAAATCTATCGGGGAAAACTTTGTTGTGGGACCAAGTTGTATACAATTTCACAAGGAAATTTTAATGGAAAAACAAAGCCAGAAATTCTGAAATCACTGCTAACAACTCAGTTAAATGTCCCACTTCCCTGGGTGTCTAAAGAAGCAGTGTGGTGAAGTCACTATAGCTGTTGAAGTCATTAGTAGCTCATCGATGAAGAATAACCTTCAAAGACTTCAATTCGCATGACTATTTTCTCCCTGTGTGACAAATTTACTATTTCCTGCCCAAGAACAGGGAGGGTTCAACCAAGTGAACAAACAAGGAGTAGCTTTGGCAAAGGCGGACGCCTCACATGGGCAATGGGACAACTCGCCGTGGCCAACTTGTTGCAGCCAGCTCACTATGGGACAACTTGCCATGGCCAACTCGCGAAGGGATAACTTTCTGTGGGGCAACATAAAAATTCTATTTAATTGTTTAAAATAAATAAAAAATATTTTCAGTTTTGCCATTCACATTTTATTCTTTCACTTCTTTTTGTATCCTTTAATGATTCTATTGCACCATTTCCTTGATATTAACGTAACTCTTGCCCTTCAGCGAGTTGTCCTGTGGCGAGATCGTCATGGCGTACCTGCAGCAAGTTGGCTGTGGCAAGTTGAACTGTGGCCATGGTGAGTTGACGATGACATGTTGGCAGTGGTGTCATAGACTCTCCTTACATATTACATGAAAACACTGCATATTCAGTGTGGAAAACATAAGTGTATATACATACGATAACAGCCTTACAAGTCTACTTTTCTCAATGCTGGCTTCATATTATAGTGGTATTTGACTGTAGGGTTGACTGTTAACATCAGATCAGATGAGAAAGGCAGGCATGATGGTTTTTAAAGACCTCAGCTACACTAAAGTCTTGCTCAGCTTGACCAGAAGTCTAGCTTTCTTACAAAGATATCTTTGTTCTCCCAAATGAGACCAAAGGCATAACTGAAAAGATCAGGTAGAAAATTACTTGCCTCCTATCCAGGGCTGCTTGAAATTTAACACCAATGTTAGAATAAAATTGGTGGATGTGTTTAGGAAACTATGTTAAGTCACATGAAGAATACAATTCATTATTATCAGATTTGATGTGGCATTTGAGGATAAGTGTTGGGGCAGAAAATGCCAGGAGGCGTGTGAAGGTGAAAGTTAATGCAAGATTAATTGGTAAGGACAATGGATGTTTGAATACAAAGCAGAGACTATTTATTTTGAAAAATCAGAACATGGTAAGGTCACTGAGTGCTTACACATTACTAGCTGGATACCCGTGCTTCGCGGAGAAATTATGTGACTAGACAATGCAGGAGAAATCTGGTTCACTCCAGTTTAATTCGTTGGCTCAGTGGTGGTCGGTGATTGAAACACATAAGGGAATATTGCTCCCATTGCCTTGAGTCTGGAAGCAGTTCCACAGGTGGAATGCATAGACATTGTGGTGAGGTACTGACGTTTAGTACTGTAAGAAGCCCCAGGCTGCTCCCGAGTGAAGGAGTGTTCACAATCCATTGGCTCAGTGGTGGTCGTTGATTGAAACACATAAGAGAATATAGCTCCCGCTGCCTTGAGTCTGGAAGCAGTTCCATAGGTGGAAAGCATAGACATCTTGATGAAGTACCAACGTTTAGTATTGTAAGGAACCTCAGACCGCTTCTGAGTGAAGGAGTGGAATGTCTGCCAGTTTGAACTGAGGTAACGGAATGTGAGGCAATTGGCAGTTGGAACAGAGGTCTTTTCAGGTGAGGAGGGGGAGTAGAACTCCTTAGCATCAGAGTGTGATAATTACTGTATAAGAAATACTAATGATCTGGTGGTCATTTCAACAAAACCTTTCTTAGAGAGCACCTAGAAGCCAAGAGGAACATACTGTATGTGCCAAATTTCAAGTTTGTAGGCGTTACGGTTCTGGAGATTTTTTGATGAGTGAGTGGTATTTGTCTTTTATATATATAGAAGAATTACTAGAATATTAATGACTGAAATAGACAGTCTTGCTCTATTTCAGATATTAATTTCTAGAAATTAAAGAATTTTTAGAATTCTTTTTATTTTAAAGTGGAAGGAAAAAATATGCCTTTTTTGAGTAAAATCATCTGCATTTCCATTATGGAAATGAGTATTGCTTTTAAATATCTACAGGAAAAAGCTATTGGAAGCTAGATATGATCACCTTTTACAATATAAATTTCCAGGTCCATAGTATGTGCAGTTCTGTAGCTAGAGTTATGGAGACCGAATTGATAATATTAACTTTCAGAATGACTAGGAATTGATCTGGTTCACTTTTAAACGACAACTTTTTCATTTAAATCAATCTGTCTGTTAAGGCAGTGGTCTCCAACCTTGGCAACTTACTGTCTTACTGTGGACTTCAACTCCCCTATGTTTTGCTGGCTGAGGAACTCTGAGAGTTGAAGTCCACAAGTCTTAAAGTTGCCAAGGTTGGAGACCACTGTGTTAAGGCATTCCTTCGGACTATCTGGCTGGTTTTTTTTTTTTTTTTTTTGCTCTTTTCACACCCATTTCCCAATAAAGCCATGCCCATGTTTTGAATGTTTTTTCACCAAGCCACACAAGACTGTCGCATCCAAATAAGAAAATCTTGTTCTACCCTTCTGAGAAAAGCTTCCATGTCTTTTGGATTCTAAAATAGGTATTTTTTTAAAATAAAAATTGGGAATAGTTCTTCCTTTACTCTTTTCTCCTCCATTTTAAAACATCCATATTGGCTACAGCTTATAGGGGCTGAACTCCAATAGAGTTGGAAGATTTTGGGCTGATAGTTAACATGGATCCTTCCTCCCCTTTCATTGGTATTATTAACCAATTAAAGCTTTATTAGCAGATTAGATTTTCAGTGATTCAGTTGCCTCTATTATTGGATTTCCCCGAGTCAGTCTATTTTTCTTTAAGTAATTTACTGAGGACATGGTAGGGAAACTAGTAAAAAAAATATTTCCAAGGATGTGTCCATCATAAACTCTGATTTATCCTTCTTTCACATGAATATCATAAGTTATGAAGCTGTATGACTATTTTCTCATGTTTCAAGAACAATTCAGATTATTATTTTTCTGTTCAAAAGTTTTATTTCTTTTAAAACAAACATTTCATCATTCCTCAATCAGTAAGACATCGAAGTACAATTTTTTGTGTGTCAAAATAGTTCTAGTTTACTACCAAATTCTTGTCTAGCCTAATGTATACCCCTCCCTCCCCCCTCCCCCCACCCCCCTCCTCCCCCCCCCCAACTTCACAGAACCCGTACACGGTATGGATTTTTAACAAACACAGTCTAAAATCTATTGAGAAAAAAGAGATAAAGAAATTAATGACATCTCTACATTGATCTTAGCTTCTTCTTGCTGAGCTAACTTTAAACAATTTAAATCATTTCTGATCTTAAGCATAGGCTAACTGGAATTTCTTGGTCCCGTATTTATTTTGTATATAGTCAATCCATTTTTTCCAGTCTCGTTTATATCTCTCATTTGAGTGATCTTTAAGATATGCCGATATTTTAGCCATCTCGGCTAAGTTTGTAACTTTCAGTGTCCATTCTTGAGTTGTAGGCAAGTCTTCCTTCTTCCAGTATTGCGCCACCAACAATCTTGCTGCCGTTATTAGGTGTAGAATCAAGTTAGTCTCTACCACTGTAAAGTCAGTACATATACCTAGTAAGAATAACTGAGGAGTAAACTTTATCCTTCTTTTAAAGATATTTTGCATAATCCACCATATCTTTATCCAGAATGCCTTAACCTTTTGGCAGGTCCACCATATATGATAATATGTAGCATCGAGAGAACCACACCTCCAACATTTAGGCTGTACATTCGGATACATAGAAGCCAGCTTTTTAGGATCTAAATGCCATCTATAGAACATCATATAAAAATTTTCTCTCAGGTTTTGAGCTTGTGTGAATTTCACATTTGTTACCCATATTCTTTCCCATGTATCCAACATTATTGGTTCTTCAATATTTTGAGCCCACTTTATCATACAATCTTTAACTAATTCTGTTTCCGAATCCATCTGTATTAATACATTATATATCCTCTTTATATGCATTAAGCTTTGATCTCTTATTTGTTTATTCAGATTATTGAAAACATGTTTTAAAAACTGAGCCTGACTTGAAGATACTAAGTTGTGACAATTGCACATGCTCTCCAAAATCCAAATATTCCCTGGTTTAAAAGTACCTATCCACTGCATGGCAATTCAGCTGGATGTAGTTTATTCAGCAAGTCATGATTAAATAAATCATGTCTCGTATAATAGGTGAACTCAATCAGTGTACTTTAAACCTCTGGAAAATCCCTCTGAAAATCACAGTTTTGTAATTTTTGGCGGTATCTAAAGCAAAAAAGATATAGCTGGGATGGAAATTGTATGGGGTGGGGGAGGAAGGAAGTAAAAGCAAACAGCCAACAAATGAACTTAGAAACATTGCTAATCTGTTTCCTAAGATGACTGATAATGGGAGTTGCAGTTCAACAACATCTGGAGAGTTTTACCATACTTGAATTACATCATGTGGGATTGCTGAATTGAAAATAGTTTTATATGAGGAATGCAACATGCAATTCAGTCTTTTACTGTACCTAAAATATGTCTTAATTAGTGGAAAATATGTAACTGTATTTAACATTTCAGTATAGTTTTTCAGAGATGCTGGCTTTCTACCTTGCTATCACAGAAGTACAGGTGAAACTTGAAAAATTAGAATATCGTGCAAAAGTTCATTTATTTCAGTAATGCCAACTTAAAAGGTGAAACTAATATATGAGATAGACTCATTACATGCAAAGCAAGATAATTCAAGCTGTGATTTGTCATAATTGTGATGATTATGGCTCACAGCTCATGAAAACCCCAAATCCACAATCTCAGAAAATTAGAGTTTAGAGGTTTTTTGTTTTTTTTAGAGTTTTATTTGGCATTTATAGGCCGCCCTTTTCCCTGAGGGGACTCAGGGCGGCTTACAACTCGTAGGAGGGAGTGCAAGAGAAAACATAAATGTGAATAAAATAAAACAAAACAGTAAAACACAACATTCATTCAACATTCGGGCGGGGCGGATTAAAATCTTATCCCCAGGCCTGACGGGTTAGCCAGGTCTTAAGGGCTGTGCGGAAGGTCTGGACGGTGGTGAGGGTACGAATCTCCACGGGGATATTAGAATATTACATGCAATCAATAAAACAAGGATTGTACATAGAACAATATTGGACCTCTGAAAAGTATGTACTCACTCAGTACTTGGTTTGGGCCCCTTTTGCAGCAATTACTGCCTCAATGCGGCATGGCATGGAAGCTATCAGCCTGTGGCACTGCTGAGGTGTTATGGAAGACCAGGATGCTTCAATAGTGGTCTTCAGCTCTTCTGCATTGTTCGTTCTCATGTCTCTCATCTTTCTCTTGGCAATGCCCCATAGATTCTCTATGGGGTTCAGGTCAGGCGAGTTTGCTGGCCAATTAAGCACAGTAATCCCACGGTCACTGAATCAGGTTTTGGTGCTTTTGACAGTGTGGGCAGGTGCCAAATCCTGCTGGAAAATGAAGTCAGCATCCCCATAAAGCTCGTCTGCAGAAGGAAGCATGAAGTGCTCCAAAATCTCCTGGTAGATGGCTGCGTTGGTCCTGTACTTAATGAAGCACAGTGGACCAACACCAGCAGATGACATGGCCCCCCAAATTAACACAGACTGTGGAAACTTCACACTGGACTTCAAGCATCTTGCAGTGTGTGCCTCTCCATTCTTCCTCCATACTCTGGGTCCTTGGTTTCCAAATGAGATGCAAAAGTTGATCTCATCAGAAAAGAGGATTTTGGACCACTGAGCAACAGACCAGGTCTGTTTTTCTTTAGCCCAGGTAAGATGCTTCTGACACTGTTTGATGAAGGAGGAATGACAGGAGGAATGCGACATTTGAAGCCCATGTCCAGGATCCGTCTGTGTGTGGTGGCTCTGATGCACTGATTCCAGCCCCAGTCCACTCCTTGTGAAAGTCCCCAACACTTTTGAATGGCCTTTTCCTGACAATCCTATCCAGGCTGCAGTCATCCCTGCTGCTTGTGCACCTTTTTCTTCCACGCTTTTCCCTCCCACATAGCTTTCTATTAATGTGCTTTGATACAGCACTTTGGGAACCTCCAACTTTTTTTGCAATTACCTTTTGAGGCTTTCCCTCCTTATGGAGGGTGTCAATGATGGTTTTCTGCACAACTGTCAGGTCAGCAGTCTTTCCCATGATTGTGATTCCTATGAACCAGTCTGAGAGACCATTTAAAGGCTCAGGAACCCTTTGCAGGTGTTATGGCTTAATTAGCTGATTAGAGTGGGACACTTTGAGCCTAGAATATTGCACCTTTTCACAACATTCTAATTTTCTGAGATTGTGGATTTGGGTTTTTCATGAGCTGCAAGCCATAATCATCACAATTATGACAAATCACAGCTTGAACTATCTTACTTTGCATGTAATGAGTGTATCTCATATATTAGTTTCACCTTTTAAGTTGCATTACTGAAATAAATGAACTTTTGCACGATATTCTAATTTTTCAAGTTTCACCTGTATGATATCCTTTCTCCTGTTTAGTTTTCTCAAGACTGTAAGACATGATGTCCATTTAACCTTTACTTAGAGTACAATGGTTTCTTACTCTTGCCACAAATTTTAACAAAGCTGTTTGTTTATTTACTGCAAATTTATTTCAGTAGTCTGTTTCTGCCCTGCAGGCGTGTTTCTGAATGGTGTGCTGACTTTGGCCCTAGACCCCAGAGTCATCATTTGTTCTAAGGCAGGGTTGTCAAACTCGCATTGTCACATCATCACGTGACGTATCGTGACTCCCCCCCACTAAACCGGGGGGTGGGCGTGGCCAGCACATGACGCATCTGACCCGTGGGCTGCAAGTTTGACACCCCTGTTCTAACCAGACAGCCGCATAGGATTTCTTTCAAACATGCCAAAATCTCCATCTTGTGCCGTGCACTTAAATGGTTTATATTGGCTTGCCACTGGTCCAGCTTTTCAATTTTTGGAAATATATTTATCTACTTTCATTTTTTTCCAAGCTTCCAATCCTGAATGGAATAACATGAATGGATTCTGTGCATCTTCCACTGTGTCTTACCTGGCATTACTAAGGCCCAATGCACATTTACCAGCCCTTTGATCCCCAGTTCCTCTTCTTCATATGTATACTAAGCAATTTTGTACCATCTAGAAAAAGGAGCTTCTATTTCAGGGGTGTCAAGCTGCTCCCTGCGAGCTGGATGCATCATGTCCTGGCATCGCCCACCCATTTTAGTGAAGGGGAGAAAAGTCACGATAAGTCACCTGACGACAACATGATGACAAAGTAACACCATGAGTTTGACACCACTGTTCTATTTGCCTTTTTTTTTTTTTTTGTACATCAGACGAGAGGAAGGCATCTTAGACCTGCACCTTTGCTGAGGTCTGGTGTTAGTAGTGTTTGATTCCTTCCAGAAATCCCTTGAAGAAGTGATCTATTAGGCCAGGGCTCTCAACTTTAGCAACTTCAGCAATGTTTAAGGTGTGTGGATTTCGACCCCCGGAATTTCTCAGCCAGCATGGCGGGGGAGTTGAAGTTCGTACGTCTTGGAAGTTGCCAAAGTTAAGAAACCTTGTATTAGGCTGCGGCAGAAAAATTGCTTCCTCCCCCACAGCCTGCAGTTGTTTTGCATGACCAAAATAATACTAGATAAGTTTTGCCAGATATTTAGTTGAATGCCTCCTTGGATTTATAACTGTGACGTTTTTCTTTATCAGCTTTCAAGCCCATCCAAGATGTAAACAAAGTTGCAGGCAACAGACTGTGGTTTTGAAGCCTGATAAAGACAAGGTGCTCTTTTTTTCCTTTGGATATTGTACTATACTGTATGTTCTTTCTGTCAAAGAAAGATAGTTGCTAAGGACAGTTAAGGACAGTTAATCTGGCGCCTTTAACTTCAAGTTTAATTCTCTTATTATTGTCTAAAGGCATTAGAGGAAAAGAATTCCTATCACATATGTAGCACTGTGTGCTAATATTCCTTAATAAAATGTGGAAACAGGATGCACAGATCACCCTGTGATTCTGCATATTTTCCTCTGTTCCAGACCATCCATTTGACGTGGGGTTGGGAAAAGAACTTAACCTACAAATAACTTAGAATTACTAACTGTTTTTCTGGGGATTTGTTAAAGGCTTCCTGATGAAACCTGTAAAATTTATTGGGCCACAGCAACCATCTTGAAATCTGCTGGGTCATACATTCAGCATTGTCTACTGAATAGTTCCATCTGGGTAAGATGGATTAGGTACATGAGCTGGAGATTCTCTGTTCTTATTGTAAAATATTAGTTCTGATTGGCTACATAGACACATCACATTTGAATTATGAATTGCACTGACGTGTCATAGAATACTTGTAGAATTGACAGCAAAATCATTTGCATAAGATGACCAGACAGTCACGATTTATAACAATTTGTCGCGTGTCCCGGGGCGTTTTAAAAAAGTCCCGATTTTCTGGCTTCATGTTGAAAGCCCAGTGGATTTGCTTAAGAAATCCTATCCGGGGCAAGACAAAAGACACCCTGTCTAACCTCTCTCTCTGTCTCAGTACTTTCATTGAAGATATTAAAACGTTAAAGCAACAAAACGGACCCCCCCCCCGCACCTCTTTTACCTCATTTTATAAGAAAAAATGATCAAGTACCATAGAGCTCCAGGAAATGCTTGTCTAGAGAAGCCGCGAGTGTTACTTCCTGGATTTTCCGGAGGGGAGGGTCACGGAGGTTGGAGGTCGGCTCGTGTGGAAAAAAATGGTGGCAAAGTTTCTTTGAAAAATATTTCCCTGACTAATTTCACCATTTTAATTTGCTCAGTTCTTTGTATTAACATTTATATCATTCTGGATTGACTTGGAGTGTTCACTTGTGCCTGCTGGTAAGTGAACTGGGTTTTTTTCTTTTATTTTTAAATGTATTTTAAAATAATATTTTATTTATTGTGCATAGGATTTTTTAAAAGTTTTATTGTGTGAGGATTCTTTTTTTAAATTGTCTTAGACTATTTAAAAAAAGATTCTATCCAAAATAAATTGAAGTGAAACCATTTTTAAAAATTCTATGCATAATACTTTGAAATTTTTACTTCAATTTATTCTGTGTGGATTCTTTTTTTAAATTGTCTTAGACTATTTAAAAAAAGATTCTATCCAAAATACAAAATACCAGCTGCAGTTATTCACTTAAGAACTGTGGCAAGAAAGGTGGTATAGTGACCAAAGTTACAATGGCATTGAAAAAAGTGACTGATGACCATTTTTCACACTTAGCGACCATTTTCATACTTAGCGACCATTGCATCATCCTCATGGTCACACGATCAAAATTTTGATGTTTGGCAACAGATTCGTATTTATTATGGTTTCAGTGTCCTGGGGTCATTTTAATTGCCTTTTGTGACCTTTTGACAAAGTCAAATGGGGAAATTAGATTCACTTATGTTACTAACTTATCAGCTGCAGTTATTCACTTAAGAACTGTGGCAAGAAAGGTGGTATAGTGACCAAAGTTACAATGGCATTGAAAAAAGTGACTAATGACCATTTGTCACACTTAGCGACCATTTTCACACTTAGCGACCATTGCAGCATCCTCATGGTCACGTGATCAAAATGTTGATGTTTGGCAAGAGTTACAATTTATATTTGTAAATTGTAGTTATGTTGAAATAAAAAAAATTACAATACTATTTTTGCGTTATATGAAAATTTTTGTTGCTCTGTATAAATTTTTTAATTAAGCCCCCCCCCCCCCCCAGTCAAAGGTGTCCCTCTTTACCAATCTGAAAATCTGGTCACCTTACAATTGCAGTGTGTAGGAAACCAATTAAAGTCATCCATGAGCGGTGGTGGAATGATGAACCCATAACCTTCTAGATGTTGTACAGATCTTGGCATTTGCCCTTGTATTAAAACAAAATCTAGACACTGTTGCTGTAACTTACACCTGTCATTGACCATGAGTTCGGTCATTGTTTTAATTTTGACCTTGTCAAGAAAGCAAGTGTGATGCTGTGATCAAAGTCACACCCCAGTTTTATATTAAAACTTATTGCGTAGTCATGACAGTCATTTTGACTATTTTAACAATATTCTCCTCCCGTACCTGTCACCCCTACAGATTTATACAGTACTGACTAGCAGATTCCAAATTTTCTCTTCTGGCCTAGCTAGACTAATGTTTCCTCCCCAATTGTGTTTTTCTCCATATTCACAGAAGTATATACTTTATATACTTTTATATGCTTTAGAGCCTTCTCCACCTTCACAAAGAAGGTGTCAGCATTCCAAATATCATGCAGAATTAAATCAGAGTCCAATGCAAGAGCTATCCTTAAAGTTCCAATTTAATAAGTCAGACATGTTGCCACATCTGTGGAAAATCCCAATTCTAAAACTTCCTGGGATTTCACCCCCGTTGAAAGTTCATGATCTTATCCCCACACCCATAAATCCATCACATGGTCCAATCTTCTTCAACCATGCTGGCATTTCCAACCATCCAGTTCCGGTCAGATGCAGAGGTGCGGAGACAAAAGATGACCTTGGCTTCTAGAAAAGAATGACAACAACACATTCCACAATTCTACTCCTTTCTATTCCCCCCTCCCAACTACTACACTAATGAAACAATACAGTGAAATAAAAGAGAGTGTGGCAGGCCAAAGATCCTAAAAGGGGTATAACTGCAGGCCTGACAGAAGGTTCTAAAGCAGCGATAGATAACCTTTTCAGGATTGAGTGCCCAAAGCGTGCACGCAAATGCACGTATGTGTGCCTGAATCCCCAAAATGCAATGCCCATGCGGCTCCTGCACATGTGCCCTGCCCCCCGTGTATGCATGCACCCCCCGACACATGCCCCACCCCTGACGCATGTGCGGCAGAGACCGAAAGACCAGCTGATTGACGGGAGGCACATGCACATGCTTACGCACACACACACACACACACACACACACACACACACACACACTCACACACAAACCATTAACCAATTTGGCCATTGTGCGCGTGATAGGCCCATCCACCAGCCTCCCACCTGTAATTAGCTTTGTCATTTTTACTTAAGACATGTTAATCGATGGAGGCTTAGCTCGTATCACTTCCTCCCCTATTCTTTTATAACTACACTTGGAACTCAGATGTTCCAGTAACAGTGTTCCGTCTGCCTTCGGTGTTTAATCATGCCAGCTACATGGCTTTGAAACGGAGATGACCACCTCTCCCTAGAGTCAGGAACAACTAGCATATATGTGCGAGGGGAACCTTTACCTTTATAAAGATTTTCAATGGATAATAAATGTTTTATTTCTCCTAAAGACAAAATAATTTGTACCTGTTGTTCTGTGGCTAGTAAAATCAGGGCGTTTATGTCGATTTATAGCTGTAAAATGTTACATGAAGGCAGATGCGTTGAACTTCAGCTCCAACAATCTCTAGCAATGATGGGCAATACTGGATGGTTATGATTTTATTAAATACAGATAGGATTGAAAACATATTGTTTCCCAGTTTGTGATTTAATTGCTTCTCTTTGAATGGATTATTTTCATTAATTTGACAAGGCCCTCTTTCCTGATTTTATGTGAAAAGCCAGGATTGGAAGTAACTACATGTTTAGCTAATGCCTTATCATTTCCTGAGGCTGCAACTGTTTTATTTTCTCATAATAATACTATTTCTTCAGCTAAACTTAAGAGATCATAAAACACCCATTCCTATACCCATTTTGAATCCTATTAAATTACTTTGAAACTGCTCCTTGATTCATGATAGCTTATAGAGATACGGTGATAAGAAATTCCAATATAATATTGGTTGTGGCTTAGACATGTTGCTGCAATGCAAAAGTTAAAAAAGGGGGGAGGGGAGTTAATTTAATGTTTAGAAAAAAATTAGATCAAAAGTAAAGGAGTCCCTACAGATTTTACTCTGCTAGTTATTGCCGACTATAGGGGTGCTGTTTATCTCTGTTTCAAGGCCATTGAGCCAGCATTGTCCATAGTCACGTGGCCAGCATGACATAACAGAGCGCCGTTACCTTCCAATTGAAGAACCTATTTCAAAGGTGTCAAACTCAAGGTTTGTGGGCCCCCAAGGTGCTTAGATGTGACCTGTGGGCCTACCCTAGAAACAGCAAAGGACTGGACCATGGTGCCTCTGCCAACAAAAGTGGAGCTCAGGAGGACCACACACAGGCCTCCTGCGCTCCATTTCCTGCCAAGTTGGCCTCCTGCATTCAGGCCTCCTTTTTCACTGGCAGAGGGTTGCAGGAGGCCATTGTGGCCGGAAATGGAGCCTTGGTGAGCGACATCAAGTTGGCCATGCCCACCCGGCCCCCTGAGGTCAAACAACCCTGAGGTGGCCCCTCAATAAAATCGAGTTTGATACCCTTGACCTATTTGTCTGCTTGTATTTCCATGCTTTTGAACTGCTAGGTTGGTAGGAGCTGGGGCGAGGATGGGAGCTCACCCTTGTAGCGTGGAGCTCGGCTCTTAAACCTGAGCTTCCAGCTTTCCAGCCGACAAGCTCAGCGTCTTAACTGCTGAGCCATCGTGCTGCTACAGGGGGAAAAATGGAAAACACAAATAAAAAGAGTAAGGTCCTCTTGATTCACTGTTTTATACACATCCAGCATGCAAATTACATGTAAGTGGGCAATTCAAATGATCTGTAAAACCAACAGAAGTTGAAGGAGTAACAGATTTTATCGTCACTTAAATTTATATAGCTCAAGACCTTGTGAGCATATCAGAACACATGCATAGCTCTTGTGGAAAGTTGGGGGAGAGGATAAGAAGGAAAATTTGAAAGAAAATATGAGACATAACATTAGTTTAGAAATAAAACCTAAAACAACCACTGGATGCAGCTCAGGCAGGTTTTTATTGGCTATCTAGTTAATATATGCAGTCTGATAAGAAACCTTTGCCGTCATTTCACCTCTGAAAAAATGGTGCTGAATCCTCTGACAGTTCTAGATGGCCATTTGATGATGCTTGGCTGTTGCTGATCCTTGGCTGTCTGATGATGAAAATGCTCTTGCTGATCCTTGTTTTCAAGGATTATCAGTCTGACGTCTGAGATAAGGAGTCCTGGGGAGGTGGAATATCTCTCACTGAATTTTAAATATTGCTATGCCACATTTGTATCCATAGCTTTTGTAGCAGGGGGTTGAGATTATCAATCTTTCCAACGTAAAAAAAATAGTGAAGCATTGCTGACACGATGGAATATACGGTACTGGAGAATGTGAATCTTCCATAATTTTGTGGGTAAGTTACAAGAGTATGATAATTGGGGTATTATTTGATTCTTTATAATTATTTATAGTGCTGCTAATCTTAAAATGAAGAAACTGTATGATAATGTTCTCATGACTCTTCTAGACAGAGCCTTTTTGGAGGTGGCTGTTATGGAAATACAAGACCTCAAGCCCAAAGGGAACCTCAAAATTAGACATTTATTCATTTGAAAGTTACTTTAATGTTTTCAAATTACTTTATACTGTGTAACTCTCTCTTTCATGCTTTATTCCGTCCATGCATGGCAGTTTTTATTTTTTTATTATGTCTAGCAGCCTCAAAAGTTGGAAGTACATCCTGTAGCTCAGCTTTTATGGCCCTTTCATAAAATCATAGAACTGCAGAATTGGAAAGGCCACACGGATTATCACGTCCAACCCTTTGCAATGTTCTGGAAAATGGATTGTTTGAGAGGTATCTAGCAACATCTTCAACATCTCAAGTGATGGAGAATCTACAATCTTATAGGTAGATTAATTTCATTGTTGTACAAATCTGGCTATTTTTCTACTCAAAAGAAATTTATGTTACTACAACTTATTTTTAGTCTTAGTTTCTATGGCAGTGGGAAATATTTCCTGGAAGTGGTGGGCTCTTGCTCTCACACACGTATGTGCATTGGAATTAAAACGCTCCGTGCATGTGCGCACAACATTTAAAAAGGGGAAAATATTACATTTTTTTTAATGAAGATTGCTCTGCGCATGTGCAGAAGAGAAAATCAAGATGGCGCCGCTGAGGATAGAATCGGTATGGTCACATGTCCAGCCGAGTTATTACCTATTCAGCTGAACCGGTCCGAACCAGTCCGAACCCACCTCTGCTTCCTGACCATCTTTAATTGGACCTTGTTTTATGTATGTGAATACAGCCATCATGTCTCTACTTTGTCTTTCTTCCTCCAGACAGAATAGTTCAAGTTCCTTGTCCTCACAGGCCTTGTCCTCATAGGCCTTGCTCCTAGTGAGATCTAGATAAATTGTTATCTCTTGACCGGCTGGTCAACATTAATGGGAACATGGTTCATGGTCTTCCTACCTTAGGCACCAGATTTGAGAATGCAAGGAAAGGCCATGGAGCCTTTGCTTGCAGATTTTTTTTCTTCATAGTTATAAGGAGCTCAGTCAAAGGTTGAGGCCGGCTACTACATATGACTAAGTGTTAGAAAAATAGGACATCTGTCTTGGTTTGCAGATTCCATGTACTCGAGAAGTTACATATCTTCCCCCACCATGAAAAAGAAGACAGTTACTTTTCTGAAAACAAGCCTACATTTCATTTTTCAAACTTCAAATTTATTTCAGGACTACAGCTTAATTGTTTTTTGCCCCAATAAAAGGCCCTTGCAAAGGGAAACAGCTTCTGTTTTATTCTGTTTTGAGTCATGCCTTTTTGTTTTGATATGTATCTGTGATCCAGCACTCCTTTGTTTGAAAAACAAATGCAAGGCTTCAGTTTATGGTTATGTGATATGTAGCGTGTTGATATTTTCCTCATCTGTAACAGTCTGAAAGATAATGTTTGTGTATCAGTCTGAAAGATAGTGTTTGTGTATCAGACAATAATCTCTTAACAATTTACTTTTGGCTTATCCAATTTCCATCCTGTGGATTCCGACTTACCCATTTCAAATCCCAGATGAAACAGGAGATGAAAGTGCATGCTTGTTTCTTCCCCGTATATTCAGTTGTATCATGGCTATCCATCCTGCAACAATCAATGCCTGTCATTGGTCTCCCCTTTATGATTGACAAAGGCAAACAAGTTTTATCCTTGGACAATGTTGGAGCCTCCTATCTTAACACTGGTACTGTAACTTAAATCTGTTTTAGTATGCATAAGGATGCTTTAAACTTGTCTCAATAATGGCTATGGATGAAATGAAGGACACAATAGACAGACATAGACATATTTTTGCTATAGTTAGATGCAAGCGGAGACATAGCTTTTCTCCAAGCTAAACGTGTCCATTTCCTTCAATCTTTTCTCAGCAAGAATGATTTTCCTTATCCCTGATTATTTTCACTATTCCAAGCTCATTTGTTCATATTGTTTTAAATAGTGGGCTCCAGGACTAGACACTAACTTGAGAAAAGCTGTAGCTAAAGGATATAATTTTCTTGTTGTTTTACAACAATATGAGTTTCCTTTAAGAGACGCAGTGACTTAGCAACAGAAGTTCTGGTCCCAATTGTGATTATAATTTGAGGATTATACTAAAGGTGCTTTTTAAAGAGGCACCTGGACCATCTTTTTCTTTGAAGATGTTTTGTTTTTCATCCAAGAAGCTTCTTCAGCTCTGACTGGATGGTGGGGAATGGAAGGATTTATATTCCTTGCAGATAGCTGGTCATTTGCATTCCTTTAGAGAGTTGTCGAGGCTACTTGGAGGTTTGCTTGTGTCCTCAGGGTCACCTGAGTAGTGCAGATGAGTATAGACTGCTGAAAGGACTGTGTTGGGGAGCTTTGCATTCTGCAGGATATTTTCTGCCCCGTGTCCCTTCAATGTTGAACACAGGCTGTTGGGGACGAGTTTGTATTGCTTGCATCTCAAACTGAACTTCAAAGAAAAATAAGAAATTGACTCTTGAAAAAGCACCTTTGGGACAACCATGATCTGTATGACTGAGAATCTCCATTGACAATTTGAGGACTATCTGTACAGCTTCATTGTTTTGGTTAACAAATGGGTAAAATAATGCAGATATACGTTCGTGAAGAAATATGGAAATACCTTTGAAACTAAATTATTGTTCCCTTGCTTTCCCCTCCTCTTCGCCCATACAATAGAAAGGTCACCAACAAGGACTAAGAATATTAGTGGATATATTGCATCCTGAAACAGAGTCCAAGTCGCCCCCTCCATAAGGATAAAAAAAAAACATTAAGCATCTCTAAACTCTTGAGGACTCATGCAATTGCCATACATTCTTTGCAATATCTCACTGAAGTCTTGAAAAATGTTGCAGAAATTATGAAGTGAATGACACTGATATAGATGTATAAAACTGCAACGATCCAAAGATCAATTCCCCAACAGTAGAATAAATAATGTGATGAAAATACAACTTATATGGGATAAAAAATCTAATGGGAACAATGAAAAAGTGCTGTTCTGTCGATGAAAAAGTAAAGGTAGCTGATCTCTTGCCTTTTCTGTTTGATAATAAATTACCATTCCTGTAATATTTAAGAATTTAGTTCTTTATATTCAGTCAAGTTTATAGTGTTGGATTAGTATTCTACTTTTTAAAATGCTCTTTTTTCTGACTGTTACTTCTGTTAACTCCAGTTTCTGTCCTTGCTGGGAGTAGTTATGCCAATTAGATTAGGTGGTGCAAATGAAGTTTGTTTTTGCTAAGAATTCCATGTCAACTGAATATTTTTTTTCATAAAGAAGAATGGAACTGCCACCTCTTGCAGCAGTGAGGCGCCTGATGGACTTTGAAAGGTTCTTGATGGAGCTTGGGACTTTTCCTGAATCCCTTGCTCACAGTTCAACTGAAGCCCTAGTGGAAGCCTAGAATAGGGCAGCTACTGGGGCCTTGGACCGCATTGTGCCTTTGCGGCCTCTGACCCAGTACTGATCCCGGGTAGCTCACTGGTTTACCGAGGAGCTCCGGGGGATGAAACTCTGGAAAAGATGCCTAGAGAGTGGAGGCCAGCTGGTCCGAATCCGACCGAACACTAGTAAGAAGTCATATTAAATCCTACTTAGTGGTGATAAAAGCGGCAAAACGGCAACATTTTTCTGCTCTTATCGTGTCTGCAGATAACTGCCCAGCCACCCTGTTTAGGGTTACCTGCTCCTTACTTAATCAAGGAACTGGGGAAGACCCCTTGCAGGGTAGGGATGAGGAATTTGTTCAGTATCTGCAGGATAAAATCGCTCAGATTCTGACAGGCTTGAACGCTGACTGGGTAGATTCAGACGAGTCGACGGCGATGAATCTTGTGGAAACTATCTGGGATGAGTTTGACTCTGTGATTCCCGAGGGCATGGACAGGGTTATGGGGAGACTTAATGCTGCCATTTGTGTGCTGGAACCGTGTCCCTCTTGGTTAGTTTCAGCTGCCCGGGAGGTGACACGAGGCTGGCTCCAGGCGATTAGCAACGCTTCATTGAGAGAGGGGTTCTTTCCCACTGCCTTGAAGGAGGAGGTGGTGAGGCCCCTCCTTAAGAAGCCTTCCCTGGAGCCAGCCTCTTTAGCCAACTATCGTCCGGTCTCCAACCTTTGCTTTGTAGCAAAGGTTGTTGAGAGAGTGATTGCACGTCAGCTTCCCCAGTACCTGGATGAAGCTGCCTCTATGGATCCATTTCAGTCGGGTTTCAGGCCCGGGTACCGCACAGAGACAGCATTGGTCGTGTTGGTCGATGATCTCTGATGGGCCCAGGAGAGGGGTTGCTCCTCTGTCCTGGTCCTATTAGACCTCTCAGTGGCTTTCAATACCATCGACCATGGTATCCTACTGCGACGACTCGGGCGGCTGGGAGTGGGGGGCACCGTTTTGCGGTGGTTCTCCTACCTGTCGGATCGATTGCAGTTCGTGTTGACTGGAGGACAGAGATCGACCCCGAGGTGCCTCACTTGTGGGGTCCCCCAGGGGTCAGTTCTCTCACCCCTCCTGTTCAACATATACATGAAACCGCTGGGCGAGATCATCCGTAGTTTTGGGGTACGGTATCATCAATATGCTGATGATACCCAACTTTTCATCTCTACCCCAAACTACCCAAACGATGCCCTCGATGTGATGTTCTGATGCCTGGAGGCTGTGCAGATCTGGATGGGGACGAACAGGCTCAAGCTCAATCCCTCCAAGACTGAGTGGCTGTGGTTTCTGTCATCCTGATTTGTGCATTTGTACCATCTTTGATGATAGAGGGAGAAATCTTAGACCGCTCAGAGAGGGCCCGCTATCTGGGAGTCGTCTTGGATACGCAGCTTAGTTTAGAAGAACATCTGACAGACGTGACCAGGGGGGCCTTTTACCAGGTTCGCCTGGTATGCCAGTTGTGCCCCTACCTGGATCGGGATGCCCTGTGCACAGTCACTCATGCCCTCGTCCTTTCTCGCCTGGACTACTGTAATGCTCTCTACATGGGGCTGCCCTTGAAGAGCACCCAGAGGCTTCAGCTGGTCCAGAATGCAGCCATGGGGGTTGTCATGGGGTACCTAGGTGCTCCCATGTTACACCCCTTTTAGGCGGCCTGCAGTGGTTGCCGGTTGTTTTCCGGGTGCGATTCAAGGTGTTAATTATGATCTTTAAAGTGCTCCATGGCTTAGGCCCAGGGTACTTGCGAGACCACCTACTGCCACCGGTAGCCTCCCACCGTCCAGTACGATCCCACAGCGTTGGCCTCCTCAGGGTGCCATCAGCCAGGCACTGTCAGCTGGTGACCCCCAGGGGGAGAGCCTTCTCTTGGGAGCGCCTTCCCTTTGGAATGAGCTGCCCCCAGAGCTTTGCATAATTCCCGACCTCTGGTCCTTCCGGCGTGCCCTAAAAAGTTGGCTTTTCCAGCAAGCCGGCCTGGCCTGAATAAAATTAATTATTAATTTTAATTGTTAATTTTAATCTAATTTCTAAATCTCATTGTAAATGTCTATTGGGTTTTTGGGATATTCTATTTAATCTTTCTTTTAAACTTTTGTAATATGTCTTTTTATGTTGTACGCCGCCCTCAGTCCTTTGGGAGAATGGCTAGGTATAAGTCCAATAAACCATATAAGTCCAATAAACCGAAACCTAAACAAATTAAGACATTTAAAAAAATGAGGGAGAAAGCAAAATGCATTGATTCAGCCCTACTTTCGGGAGACCATCTCTTAATTGATTTCTTTAGGTTATCGCAGAAAGAACTCTTATAGCCCTCAAATCAACTTTATCTTTTAGTGGCCAGATGTAGCAGAATATGCCTACCTGTTATTTGTTTATATATTCATTAATTTATTAGTATCCTGCCTTTATTATTTTTACAAGTAACTTAAGGCAGCAAACAAACCTAGTATTCTGTTCTCCTCCTATTTCCCCCACAACCACAAACTTTGTGAGGTGAGATGTGCTGAGATAACATGATTGGACCAGGGTTGTCCAGCTAGCATTAATGGCTAAAACACAGGACTTGAACTCATACTCTCCAGTTTTCAAACTTGGTGTCTTAACCACTAGACCAAACTGGCTGTTTTTAAAAACCTATTCCTCCTTACGTTGCTAAACATCAGAGAACAAGAGGGTAGTTTTTGAGGATCTATGAAAATTCAACACGGTCAACTCGCCATGGCCAAATTTCCACAGCCAACTCACCACGGCTAACTTGCCAAAGCCAACTTACCATGGCCATCTTGATACAGGATAACTCACCAAGGCCATCTTGATACAGGATAACTTGTTGCAGGACAAGAGTTACACTAATATCAAATAAATGGTGGAATGTAATCATTAAATAGAATCATTAAAGAGCTGCTGTGGCGCAGTGGTTAGAGTGCAATACTGCAGGCTACTTGTACTGATCACCAGCTGCCAGCAGTTTGGCAGTCCGAATCTCACCAGGCTCAAGTTGGCTCAGCCTTCCATCCTTTCAGGATGGGTAAAATGAGGACCCAGATTGTTGGGGGCAATATTCTGACTCTGCAAACCACTTAGAGAGGGCTGTAAAGCACTGTTAAATGGTGCAGTGGGACCTCGGGTCACGAACGGTGAGACCACGACCAAATCGGGTTCGGACAAAAAAAATTGCAAATTTTTTTGACTCTGGTTGTGAACACATGGTGGTGATCAAATGTGGCTGCAGCTGATTTCCCTTTCTGCGCCATAGAGAAAGTTCTGATTTGCTGAACAAACCTGTCTGCCATTCCACATGTTGAAGTTACCCTTTAATTTCGTTCTCGCTGGCTTCTAGCTTGTTTTGTAAGTAACTTTCTCCCCAGCCAAGCAGCCTCTCTCTCCCTCTCCTACCTTCCCGGGAGACCCATATGACGCTGCAGATACCTCGATCACAGCTTTTTTGTTACTGTTGTTTTGTACGCGTGGCGAGGGTTGGCAACAGAGCCAAGCAAGCTCTGCAGTTGGGAATTCCGGCAGCTTGGAAGCCAGGATCTTCCCCCCTGCCTCCCCTCCCCTCATTTCTCTTTGAAGCTTAGGTTTTGAAGCATGGAAGGAAGGTGTGTGTTGGGTCGCTTCTTCTCGCCAGGGCTTCCATGCAGAGAGGAAGGCAGGGGGAGCACTGCAGAAGCCAGCCAGTCAGGTCTGAGCCATCCTACCTTCCTGCCCAGGTTGTGGGAGAGCTGGGGCCCCTAAGACAGCCGAGAGAAAGGCAGGAGGAGCTATCTGTGTTATTAAAGGAGTTTACATTTTACTGTTACACTGTGAGGTCTATGGCACACGTATGTATAGTTCGTAGGGCTCTTGGCGGATTGATCGTATTTACATACAATTAAATGGGAAAATTAGATTCGGGTCACGACCAAATTGGATTGTAATCAAGGTTGTGGAATGAATTGTGGTCGTGACACGAGGTCCCTCTGTATTTACTGTAAGTCTAAATGCTATTGCTATAGCTGTTGTTATTGCTATTGCTAAGTGCTATTGCTATTGCTATTAAAGAAAGAGTGCAAAAGGAGGGACAGAATAAAATATGAATGGCAAAAGTTAAAATATTTTTTATTTAATTTAAAATTTTAAATAGAATTGTTATATTGTCCTGTGGTGAGTTGGCCATGGTAAGTAGGCTGCAATGAGTTGGCCATGGTGATTTGGTTATAGCAAGTTGTCCCATTCCCAGTTTTTGAGGCACTTTCTCATCCATTCTTGCCTTTCCAGGCATATTTGGCTTGGATTCCCAAATTTTCCTCCGTCATCTAGCCTAGTTCTAAAAGTGCTTTTTAATCCAAGGTCCTTCTCTGAAAAATAAATCTTGTCCCCTTTCTGTTTGAAAACATCTAGTGATGACCATATAAAGATCTGTTTTTGTGCATCAATGAAAAGTATAACAGAAAATCCAGAGAAGGAGGAGCCACATCGTGATGTTACAAAGTGCGGTCTCGATACTCTGAGACCGTTGTTGACACTTTTGCCGCTGGGGGGTCCATTGAGTACTAAACCGTTCCATAGAGATGGTGACCAGGAAGACAAAGCCTTGCTGGTCTCAGGGATATTGCAAAATCCCCGATAGACCCAAGGGAAGTGCTTCAAGCCCGTGGTAAACAGGCAGCCCTTAGGCTGATGAAATCGGGACGCTCTGGAAGGAAGGAAGTGAAAAGAGAAAGTGAGTCCATCTGGTGAGATATTTTTTCTATTTTGCTAAAGACTGCCCAAAGAAATGTTTCTTTAAAGCCAAATGAGATCCTTAAACAAAAGAACTGAGCAGCGAAAATAATCCTAATGGGATCGCTGTGGAAAGTTTTTTTTCCCTTTGTCATTGTAACTATTTTTTGTGGATTTAAATGCTCGTAAGTTCTTCATCTCTACTCTTAAAATGAACGGATTGATTTTTTTTCTTCTGCTTCTTGTTGCTTTATTTTTTGACTTCTGGATTAAAATCTTCATTTTTATTTTAACAATTCTTCCTACTACTTGTTATTAAATCACACTAAAAGCAATCTCAAGAACTTTGTTTCCTACAGAAGGTGAAAATTAACTGCCAGTTGGAGTTATTTGAAACAACGTATTTCTTTCTTTATTTGACTTCACTAACTTTCCAGCTGAAGGGTTTGCAACTTGTTTACAGAAACTGATAAAAAACCAAGAGAATGAACTGTTTTCACAGGTGCCTCTGAGAATTATTTTGGCAGGGAAAGAAAGAAAGAAAGAGAGAAAGAAAGAAAGAAAGGGTGGGAACAGAACCCTTCATCTTTGAAGAGCATAAAAGAACTTGTGTTTAAATCAATTTAAAATAAAAGTAAGAGAGGCCTGGAAGACTAGACTGGCAGTCATTATTAGTTTCTTTTTCTTTCTCTCTTCTGTTTTGGAAACATGGGTCAATACTTAGATGAGGAAACCTTAAAATTCCAAAATATCTTGACGGGAATTCAAAATCTATTGGAAAGATATGGGAAAATTGAGAAGAAGCTGGAAAGTCTAGTCTTCCTCACAGCAAAAGATGATGGGGTTGGAGCCCCCAAAATTAAAGGGGAGAATGAAGATATAGAAGATAAAGATAAGACAATAGATGAATTTATTAATGGAACAAATGTGAGTGAAAATAGAAAGGGAATGTGGAAAAGGGGATTTGATGAATTGGAGCTCTAACCCAGATTCCAGGACACAGAAGAGAAAAAAAATATTAATGATGATAGACATAAGAAGAGACATTTTTTCAGAAGCAAGATTGATAAACAAAGACAAGTTAACTTTAGTAGCAACTGGTGGGCAAGGAGTTTATCTGAGAGACCCTTCAAGCAACAAAGTGTGGAGAGAAGCCTATAAAAAACCTTATAAAGGAGATAAAAAGTAGATTGACTCCACAATTGGCAAGAGAGATAAGACTGTTTTGTTACTGGAAAGGTTACTGGAAAGGTTACTATGACAATGAAAGTTGGCAATAAAAAATAGTTTTTTAATTGGTGATTAATAAATAGGAATTTTGTAACTCCTAGATTGTTTTAGATTGTTATTAAATGTTTACTTGCTAACAATTAATTAACCATAAATAATAATAATGAAATGATAATGGATACAGCGTAATGATATATACATGTATTGACAATTTACTAAAAGAAATTTGGATATAATTTGTAAATTGTGACTTGGGAAAAAGACCTATAAATTTTATTAACAAATTTTCATTTAGATCTTGTTATAAAAGTGTAAGGTTTTTTTGGGGGGGTGGGGGCCCTGATGAGAGGAGATGGGTCATAAATAGCAAATGATTTTTAGCCAATTATAACAACAACAAGGAAATGTTAATGGACATTGTTTAACAATACATTATATACATGCTATGGTATTGGCTAAACTAACTTGGATATAAATTTTAGTTAGTGAGTTGAAAAAAAAGCGTGGGGAAGGCTTAGAAACTTTATTAATTGACTTTTACTTAAAAGATGCTATAAAGGTGTAATGTTATTGGAGGATTTTTTGAAATAGCTAACGAATGCCATTATGTTGTTGTGTCTTTAAGTATGAATGATTTGAGGTAAAAGCATGTTCAAATAATTGTAGTCAAATGAGAATTGTGGTACATTAATAGTAAGATATACAAAGATTTTTTGACTTAAAGTGTATAATCTAATATGAACTATAAGTAATGACTGTGGAAGAAATGCACAAAAGTTATCTGTAACCAATCGACACGCTTTCTACAAGATGTAATGAAGGATGATTCTTTTGTGTGTGTGTGTTTTTGTTCAATTAAAATTAAAAAAAATTCAAAAAGAAAAAAGAAAAGTATAACAGAAAATCCTCTGTGTTGATTTTGCTCTGTTCTGGTATCTAGTATAAACTTTAACTTATTTCTCAGTTCGGTTGATTGCAGTTAGTGCTATCAAATGTTTCACTGTTTTAAAATGAAGCTGGTCCCCCCCCCCCTCCACGATGCAGTACAGAATCGCTTCTCTCACCCTGAATCACAAACAAGTTCTGTCTTTCTTTTCTATCCTGTCTAACTGGATACTATTTGCATGACTATAATCCAAAGAGAAAATGTAACTTTAC
This sequence comes from Thamnophis sirtalis, assembly GCF_051295495.1. Lineage (NCBI taxonomy): Eukaryota > Metazoa > Chordata > Lepidosauria > Squamata > Natricidae > Thamnophis > Thamnophis sirtalis. The sequence continues at coordinate 30,033,675 of NW_028261385.1, read as the reverse complement.
TTCACTGGACTCTTGGGATCCTTGCCCATTTACGTACAGTGCAGAAGTTGTATCAGTCTTATGTTGACACTGTTAAATGTCAGGAACTTCGCAAAAGCAGACACATTTTGAACTGGAGCACTGCCAGGCTATGCCGGCCAGTGAGACACTGTGAGGTATGTATTCTGTATTTTATGTTACTGTCTTGAGCCAGCTGTTCCCAACTTGATATTCTTCAGATGTTGGCTGGGAAGTATAGGAATTGTAGTTCAGCACATCTGAAGAATATCACTTTTGGAAGAGGGACATTGGGCTTTGTTTTGTGACAACTTTTTAACAGGTTAATATCAGCTGATTTAGAATGACAATACTTTTCAGAGGTGAATGTAATAACCCTTTATAAAATCTAGAAATGTCCAAAGCATCATGGGTTGATTTGATAATAATAATAATGACAATATTGTTGGAATTGTATAGTGAAAGTTATCCTATAGCCTGGTTTTTCCTCTGTTGTAGAACTATTTCTGAAAAAAGTAGACAACGTGAAAATGTTTTAGTTATGAGAAAGCTACAGATACAGAGCCAAGTGGACAGAGTAAAGACAGTTTTGCTATGGGCTTAATTCTCCTCTAAATGCAGCTTGTGTCACAGACAAAACCTTGATGAAACAAAGATGAAACTTACTCAGCCTTCCATCAAAATGAAAAAGTCACAAATATACTTTCTCAAGTCTTGAACCATGTGTCTTTGGTCTAGCTTATTATCTGGGTTCACTAGATGCACTGAGTAATTGAACAGTCCAATCTGTTGAGCACAAATGGAGGAATTTGCATAATGTATTAAAGCATAAACATCTATTTACAAACCATAACAGCTGGGTTCATTCAACACGTTAAAGCCAAAACGAATAAACTCTTTTGTGGTTTAGTCTGACAGCTAAGAAGGCTGGTACCCACAGTGTATGCTGTGAATACCAACGGTACTGCATTTGCTGTGAATCAGTGCAAAGATTTTTTTTTTTAAAGCAGCAACTATATTCCAAGTGCATATACTAGTGATGGCAAACCTTTTAGACACTGAGTGCCCAAACTGCGCACACACATGCCCAAACTGAAATGTATGTGCATGCACAAATGCATGGACATGTGCATGCATGGACATGTGTGCATGCGCAGCAGAGATCCAAAGACCCGCTGGCCAGAGGGAGGCATCACATCACCAGTGTTGCGGCAAGAGGTAAGATCTTTTCCTTTCGTGAGCTTCTGTTTCATCATTTGCAGGGAAACAGAAGCTCAAGATAGAAACACCATGATGATCTCACCTGGGGTGACAGCACACGCCATCAGAGAGGGCACTGTGTGCCACCTCTGGCACATGTGCCATAGGTTCACCATCACGGGCATATACTATTCCAATCACTTGAAGATTCTTTCTTCTTTCTTGTAATTTGAGACGATATGTCTGAAATATATTAGCATCTAAAGCAGGGGTGTCAAACTCACATCACGTTGTCATCATGTGACGTATTATGACTTCCCCCCCACCTTTGCTAAAACGTGGATGGGCATAGCCAGGGCATGATGCATCCGGACTGTGGGCCACGAGTTTGACACCCCTGATCTAAAGGATGAGCTGATGTATTTTGCTAATCTGTTGTAGGAAAAACTATCAAATACTTTATCATGGAAGAAACTTTAATGAATTATAACCCACTTCTGTTGGAAGTGACGTGCTGAACCATTTGCCTTGATTTTTTGAGGGTACTGCTGTGATTTGGTCATTCTGATTTTGTCACCGCTGTCATAGATTGCAGGATATTTTATGATCTATGAGCCAGGCCATCAGTTTATGGAGCTGTCAATGCTAACATATAGAGTTTTGTGTACTTTGAGATTCGAATGTTCAAACTAAGATCTTTGGGCAAAACATGCACAGTCAAAATGCTATTTTACCTCCCTAAAACTGTATCTTCCTCTGGCAGGATGGGCTTGTCCGGAAAAAGCAAAACTCAGTATTTTCAGCCAAATAAAAATATTATCCCACCGAAACCAACCCCAAACCATAATGATTAAATGGTTACACCAAATTAGTAAACTGATCATCTCTTTAGTTCTTGTTCTGATCTCATTCCTATTTCTCAGGAAGGGAGGACTATGAATCTGAATTAAGGAAGTGAATGTTGATTTTTTGAGCAATATGTTTTCCATGTCAAGATTGACAAAAGGCTGGTCCAGATGACTAAGGAGGCTGCCTGTAGTGGCAAAATATTGCAGGCACTGTAAAAAGTACACTGAGCCATTACCACAAGGCCTATTCTACTTTGTGCTCTCAAATGTATTGGAAAAATGTTCTGTAGAATTATTTTACTACTTCAGGCAGTAAAAACGTAATATAGTCCAGATCATTGTGTAGGTTATGGCGAAATGTCTTAAAGTGCTCAAAATTTAGAGCATAGAAGTGGGACTCTTCGTGTGAGATTATTAGGACTTTAACACTTAGCTAAGTACAGTCCAAGTCACGTTGTCCCTGAAAGCCAAGATATCCCGCAACACACCCATACAAAAAACAACTAGAGCAGCAGGTGACATTTGATATCACCAGGAAAGCACCTTCCCTTCAACCTTAGGGGACCAAATAATTTAGGATGCTAGGTAAGAAACACTCAACTTTTAGTGTGGGTCAACTCTGCTTCTAATAGTTGCTTCATGTAAGCTATGCTAGGGCCATTCTGGCTTTGCATAAAAATGGTGACACTATGCATTCTTCTGTTTACTTAGATAACTGTTCCTGGTATACTTAATACTGTTCTGTTTTATTGGTGTGATTGAAGTCTGCAGACAAAAAAAATATTATGTGAATCATCCCTTTTACAGTACAGTAATAATCAGAGAGCAGGTTCATGGGATGACTTGCAGCAGAATATAAGAACATACTCAGTAGAATCCTTATGTTACAAATCATGAAAAATATGTCTATAAAATTGTTTTTTTGGATAATGGACAAACAAAACCATAACTGAATGGTACATCTTAGAAAATGTTAGATGTTAGGATCTAATGTTAGAAAAGATGGTAACTTACTGAAATTGTTCGTATTTATTTATTTGATTTGTATAGTTGCCCATCTGAAGAAGTGTCTCTGGGCAGCGTACATCATAAATACTAGCTTTGATAGAGCAGAGAAGAATTATTTATTGTCCAAGTGTGATTGGACACACATGGAATTTGACTCAGATGTATAAGTTGTCAGTGTTCGTGCAAGCAACAAGTGGTAGAACTTGATCATAATCATAAAATACAAGCATTGTAAATCATAAGATATAACACTCAGTGATAGTCATGGGATACTAAACAATCAACATAAATCATAATAGGATACTAAATAAAAGCAATCAACATAAATCATAAGATACAAACAACAAAGTTATAATCATAAGATGCTAAAGGAAAGATGAGAAGGATAATTGTAATACAGCCCTACTACATGATTTGACATTCCAGAGCATAAGACAGTGTTGTGGGAATTAGTTGTTTAGCAAAGTGATGTCATGGAGGAAAAATTGTCCTTGTGTCTAGTTGTTTTGGCATGCAATGCCCTTTAGCATCTTGAGGAAAGAAGTTGAAATAGTTTATGCCCAGGATGTGATGGATCTGTAGGTATTTTCACAGCCCTCTTTTTGGCTTGGGCAGTATACAAGTCCTCAATGGAAGGCAGGTTGGTAGCAATTGTTTTTTCTGCAGTCCTAACTATCTGTTAAAGTCTGTATCTCTCCTGTTTCGTTCATATGCCAAATCTCTCCCTCTCTCTCCCTCTCTCCCTCTCTCTCTCCCTCCCTCCCTCCCTCCCTCCCTCCCTCTCTCTCTCTCTCTCTATACATACACACACACACACACACAGATAGATTACTTCCCCTTCATCAAGTCAACTCATATAATTCAGACTTTTTACATATTACATTCCCTTTTACATATTTTTCTTGCCTTCCTTTGTCCCTTTTTTCATCCTGCACTTTTTGTCTTTTGTGGTTTTCTTAGTTTGCATTAGTTTTTTTTAATCTTTGTATTTCTAAACATCAAGAAAAAGTATTACTAAAATGAAGTGCCCAGATATGGATGTAATATTCCAGATGTAGTCTGACTAATGCAGAATAAAACATGATAATGATTTACGTATCTTGGCTTTTGTGCCGTATGTCTGTTCATGTAATCTAGCACTGTTTTCTTTTTTTGCAGCTGTGTAGTGTTGTTAGCTCATGTTCAGATCATGATCCACCAAGAGACAGAAGTATTTTTCACATGCGCTACTTCTCATATAGTCTCCTCTATCCTATATGCCTTAGATGTTTTCTGTCCTTTATATTTGCCCTTCTTCATCCTGCTGTTCTTTGTTCATTGCTTAAGCTTATCAAAATATTTTTTGAATTTTGATAATGCTCTCCAAGGCAATGTTTCTTAATCTTAGCAACTTTAAGCTCCATGGACTTCAACTTCCAGAATGCCCCAGCCATTTAAAATTTCTGAGGCTGAGAAACATTGTTCTAAGGTGTTTGCTATTATCCCTATTTTTATCTCATTCATAGATCTCTTCTTCTAAAGAATTACAAATATAGTGTACACTACAGGTCCCAGAATAGAATTCTGCAATATTTTGCTCAATACTTACAGTTTAACTCTATGGTACTGATATATACTTTTTCATTATAATTTTTCAACCAACTCTTCAGCCATCAAAAGTTTATGTAGTTGGCCCACATTTCCTTTAATACAATCTCAAAAACTTATCAAATGCTTTGGCAGCATACACTTGGTCCACCTATTTGCCAGGGAAATTGGTCAACCTAAACTCAACAATCTATCAAGAATGGTGGGATATTTTTTTGGCATAATTTGCTTTGAAAAATAGATGCTTCTACCAAGTAATGCATTCTTTGACAAGCACACAAACCAATTGCTTAATAATTGTTCCAGAGTTTTGTCCTGTAATAACCTGTATTTATCTGACTGATCTGCAATTAAGCAGCCCTTGCTTTATCCCTTTTTGGAGAAACAGAATAAACAGCATTTATTCTTAAATCTGCTAGGATTCTGCTTATCTTGAGAGAGGAGTCAAAGGCTTCAATAAGGCATCTCCAAATTCCTTCAAAATTCTTAAATGTAATTGGTCTGGTCCCAGACATTTAAATTCACTCATAGTAGATGGCCTCTCCTATGGATTGCTACTTTTTCCTGTTGTTTTTGGTTCTGCTCAGATCCATTTGAACACAGCCATCTCTTTTGGGAGAGTGTTAAAGCCAAGTATAAGTTGAAGTGTCCTGTTATTTCTCCATCACCTAATAATATTCTGTAATCTTTACCAGATGAATTATCTTTTCTTTTTCTTTTTTTTCTAAGCCACTGACATAGCCAAGAAAATATTTTAGTTACTTTTAGCTTTCCTTGAAAAAAATCTAACTTGTTTTTGAATTTTTCTTTCGCAGATGTTAGCTTTTTGCTGAAACACTTCCCTGGTGATTATATCCATTTTTTTTCCATTTCCTATGCATGTCTCTTTTAATTCTGAGATCTGTCGAACCTGCTTTATGCACCCATTCTGCCAATTAATAGATGCTGTATCCAGAGGGGGGGGGTTCGCCTGAGTAGGTAGTAACTTGGCCGGACACGAGCCCGAACCGGTTCTAACCTCCGTGGCGCCATCTTGATTTTCTGTATCTGCACATGCACAGAACAATCATTGAAAAAATGTATTTTTTTCCTTTTCTAATGTTATGCGCATGCGCAGACCTTTTTAGGTGCAAATGCGCACACACGTCGAACCGGTAGTATTGCGGGCAGGAACCTACCCGGCTGTATACATGAGTTAAAATGCAACATTGTAATAAAAACCCAAACTGTCGTGGAAGGAACGTATATTTTCTACTGATTGACAAATATTTGGGAAAGTTATAACAACAATGGATTTCCCTTCACTTAACGTTTTCAAGTGGAGCCTAAATAGCTGTCTAACTTGGATGCTTCAATTTAGATGTCTGCACTGAGCAGGGGAGCTGCATTCCGTGACTCCTAATTAATCCCTTCCAATTCTAGGATTCAGTGATTTTCTTCTGTTGTTCAGAAGACAAGGGCTGCCAGTTTCCATTAATCTCTGCAATGCTTGCTGTTTTACTGGTGGCCACATGGTTGAGCTATTGTGTAACCAATTGTACATCATCCAATATAAACAAAAATGTTGAAAGCTTCGAATTAGAATAAAATTAGCATCCATGGGGAAAATGTGACAAGTGACCTTTGGCTGGCTGGCTTTGGGTCAGGCGAAAAGACATTGCTGATCAGTAGGATACCCCAACCCTCATTAAAGTTGTTCTGAACAAGCGTCACACAATTCAGGCTGAATAGATAAATGTGCTTAGACTTGTTGGGGAATAAAGGCTTTCCCTACTTTTGGGGTAGCATGCTGAGGGAGGTATTTTAAGAAGTAGTAAACGTAGTTAGTCAAATTTCATAACATTTAATTACAATTAATTGACTGTCTTTATTGCTCCCCAATTCCCGGTCCGCGAAGCTCCATTTGTGCAAGTGGTGGGTTCGCAATGCAAAACCATCTCCTCTTGCCCCTCCCCACTGCTGCCACTGCCATCGCTGCCAGTTTGCAAAGCTAGAAAGTTTGGGGATCGCTGGCCTGTATGATTTGTACCTGTATAATAATTTCACCCTTTGTTCCATTAAAAGTAAAAATGCAAAAGTTGGTGATAACTTTTGAAGGGTCTGTGGATGTCAAATCAGCTTTTAAAGGTCAGTTTCTATAGTTCTGCCCTGGAGAGTCATTAGTGCTTTTCTTTGTACCATTTATTTTCTGAAGTGCTGCTCAATTTTTGAGCCATAGTTTGAGATGTTCTGCATGTATGGAGATGATCTAGCCATGATAGTCTCACCCAAAGATACCAGACAAAGGAGGCTGCTTTGAGAAGTTTGACAGAGATTTGTGGCCAGATAAGTAGTGATATTCATTAATGTACCTTTTCAAATTGTGTCCATTATGGCCTTACCTCTCTATTTCAAAGACTTCCAGGAGAATATTTCTGTATTCTTTATCCTCTGTTTGGAACAGCTTACAAATCACAGTCTATTTGCAAGGTCAGCCATACCAAGCAGAGGGATTGTTAGCAGCTGGATAGAATTGGGGCAATTAGATGTTATTCTGTCTTTCTGTCTGTCTGTCTGTCTGTGTCTGTCTGTCTATCTATCTATGCGCACGCGCACACACACACACACACACACACACGATATATATCAGTGGTGGGATTCAAAAATCTTTACTACTGGTTCTGTGGGTATGACTTGGTGGGCATGGCAGGGGAAGGATACTGTAAAATATCCATTCTCTCCCCACTCCAGGGGAAGGATACTGCAAAATCCCCATTCCCTCCTGATCAGCTGGAACTTGGGAGGCAGAGAATAGATGGAGGGGGGCAGTCAGAAGTGGTATTTACTGATTCTCCAAACTACTCAAAGTTTCCACTACCGGTTCTCCAGAAATGGTCAGAACCTGCTGAATACCACCTCTGATATATATGGTGCTAAGTGCATGATTCCTGTGGTGCCTGAAAGTGCATGATTCATAAGCTGCCCAGAGTTGCCTTGTGGCAAGATGGGAACAAACAAATTTAACATATATATCATGTTTTCCCGAAAATAAGACAGGGTCTTGTTTTCTTTTGACCCCAAAATAAGTGCCTTGCTTATTGTCGGGAAGTTCTTATTATTTTTGAGATGCAGGAGGCAGCGAGCGTGGTCACCTCATGTTTGCTACTGTGCTGCAATATTTTCAGGGAGGGCTTATTTTCAGGGGAGGGCTTATTTTCAGGGGAGGGCTAATTTTCAGGGGAGAGCTTATTTTAGTACATGTGCTCAAAAGTCCAATTGGGCTTACCCTATTTTCCCCCAAAAAAGCCCTCCCCAGAAAAAAGCCTCCCCAATCGGGCTTTTGAGCGCATGCACTAAAACCAGCCCTCCCCCGAAAATAAACCCTCCCTGAAAATATTGCAACACAGCAGCAGCCATGAGAGGACCACGCTTATTGCCTCCTGCAGCTCAAAAATAATAAGACCTTCCCGAAAATAAGGCCAAGCGCTTATTTCGGGGTTCAAAAGAAAATAAGACCCTGTCTTATTTTCAGGGAAACTTAGTATTATCCGGGGAGATCTTATTGTCAGGGAAACAGGGTAGATTAAAAAAAACCAGAAGAGGGAAATAGGAAACTGACCTGTATAATTTCTTTATATTCTATAAAATCCTCTCTTAATATGTTAGGTTACTTTTAGTTTCCCAAATGATTAGGAAGTGAACAAAAGCATGTTTCCCATCTTCTAAGGCATTTTATTAATGCTAGATTAGGAAGCTGACTGTGTGATATTTGGGATCCAGCCTTGCTCTTGTTTGGTTATGTCTGAATATAGCAGTAGAAGAGGACAATGGAGAGAATAGCTTTCTTTCTACAACAGAAAAAAATCCTTTATTGCAGAAACTAGCTGACTACAAAGAGAATTTTCTCTTTCTTTTTGCTATTATATGTGCCTGGTGATGAAAATTAAGATATGTTCCCTTCTATAACCTCCTTTTACTGTTAAACCAAATTTTACAAGTTCCTAAACACATTTAGTTTTGGATCTTTTCATTAATCGCTTCCTATGTAGAAATTAATCTACTGAAAGAACTGTGGAGGACTGGTTGAAATTTTAAGGTAATGAAAATTGACATTTACAAATAGCAACAAAAAATGGCTGAAACTGGCTTAGTTTGCTCCTCCACCATGTTTTTCAAAGAAGGATAAGCGTATAATGAAATTCTTCTGGTTGGACTATGGATTTCTATTAATGGAGGTAGCCAAAGGACTATCGGCTATTATATGCAGTCTATCTACTATCCTGATCTCTCATGAATTCTGCTTGCCTGCTTAGAGTAGATGGCCTCCAAAATCCCTTTCAACTCTCTTATTCTGTTATTCTAAATTTGTCTGGTCCCCCTTGAAAACCATTTAACTTGATTAAAAACATCTGGTCTAAAATCATCACTGCAGCTTTTGGCAACAAATGCTGTTGTTTAACTATGCATTGATTAACTTTTCAGTAAAGTTTACATGGTATCAATAGCACTTAGACTTATATACCACTTTCCAGTGATTTAAAGCGCTCTCTAAGTGGTTTACAGTGTCAGTATCTTGCCCCCAACAATTGGGCCCCCATTATACTGATCTTGAAAGGATGAAAAGCTGATTCAACATTGAGCGGTCAGAATTGAACTGCTGGCAGTCAGCAGAATTAGCCTGCAATACTGTATTCTAACCACTGCACCACCAGAGCTCTTGATGGTAATATCCATCAAAGTAATTTTTAAACATTAAAATAGATACACAGAAAATTGCTGACAGTGTAAAACAAATATAAATATTGTCTATTGGTACCAACTATCCAGGCTAACTCTACTATTAGGCAATTGCCCTAGGCAACAGTAGCAGCCTAAAGTCTTCTCTTTCTGGGTCTCCTATCATTCATGTCTCTATGCTCTAGTTACCACGGGTCATTTCCTGTAACCCCAAAGCCAACCAGCTGTCTCTCTGCACAGTGTAAGTTTCTATCCCTCAGCCAGTGTAAAAGCAAGGTTAACTGCCAATTGGTTTTTAGACATTGAGGTTGGAGCCATCTTGCCCTTTCCCTCAGGCAGCACAATGTCTTAGCTCTCTTGGACAATAACAGTCCTATTAAAAATAAAGCCAACTTCTATAAACAAATACAAACCAATTCCATTTATCTTTTGTGAGCCAGTGGCTTGATCTTAACTTTAAGGAATCCAAGGAAAATTTTTTGCACCAGCACCAACAGAAAATAGCTCTAGATATAAAAGAACAATGCAATGAGTTCTGATTGAGACATATCTCCGAAATTGTTTGATTGCTAGCTTTTTTGTTGCCTGAATTGACCCCCTGAGTTTCACTTGTTGCTTCGAAAGTTGTATAGTAAAAAAGTAACAGCCACGGAGGTACAAAGGGCTCAGAGTAAATGAAATCTCTGCTTGCTTCAAGCAGTACCAGTGGAGGTGTTAGGTGCTCATGCTGGCAGTTATTATTTGTTCCAGCCTCATGTCTACTAGGGAATCAGGCACTGCTAGGTTGCGAAAAGTGTTCCATTAATTTCCCTTGCTGGCAATATTCCACAGAGTTAAACTGGAGCATGATATTGGTCTCTGCCTATTTTTTGTAGACAGGTATGGGGATGGGGAAATTTAATACATTCATTTCCCCAGGGCCAGATAAAACTAGAATGCATACATTATGCCAATCAATCTTAAAGAAAAAACTATGAGCAAATACCTAACCACATTAGTCTTAATGCAACATGTCTACTCAACCAATGTCTTGCAGATTTGTAATAGCAATAACAATAGCACTTAGACTTATATACCACTTCATGGTGCTTTACAGCCCTCTCTAAGTGGTTTACAGAATAAGCATATTGCCCCAACAATCTGGGTCCTCATTTTACCCACCTCCGAAGGATGGGAGGCTGAGTCAACCTTGAGCCTGATGAGATTCAAACTGCCAAATTGCAAGTAGCTGGCAGTCAGCAGAAATAGCCTGCAGTACTGCATTCTAACCACTGCGCCACCAAGGCTCAAGTTACCTTCCTCAATGCCTTTTAATAAACTAGATGCATGCACCCAAACCAATCAGTGTCAGTATGTCTATCAAATATATTAAAATTATGTTGCCACATTTCTTAAATGTTAAACTTGTTAATAAAATGAGGTGAAATGCACTTTTTAAAAACAAAGTGACTATAGGGTCTAAATACAAATAGGGAAGGAACATTCAAAGTCTGTTCAGTAATTAAAAGATAGACATCTGTGAAAGGCAGTAAAAATAAATTGGTTAAAGAGTAAGCTGAATTTAAATATTTTTTGGTTTCCCCATGCATTCCTGTTTTCTGGATCACTGACTTGGCTGGAAACAACAACAACAACTGAGGAGAAACTGTACATAAAAACAGAATGCAACCGCCAAAATACCACCACTCACTGCCCCCTTGTCTAAACTCTTGTTTAATAATCTTTCCAATAGAAACTCATACAGGAATACGACAAGAGGCTAAGGACTGTTTTTGTAAACAAGATAATAAAAGTGGAACAAAATGAAACCAAAATTGCTCTGGGGTTGAATCTGTCTGCCTGTCTACCTTGTGTGTCCATGTAATGTTCCATCAATGCTACATGGATGAGACACCACTTTTGAGAGATATATGGACACCACTTTTGAATGGGCTTATAATCCTTGAGTCCACCAAAAGGTAAGGGTTAATCATACGAAAATCTTCTACTTTCAAATACAGTAATGTTACAGCACGATGCTAGGCAGAGGGCATTGAATTACAAGGCTGGTATTTCCATTTCGCATAGTAAGGTGACTGCCTAAGACAAGTCAATTTGAGCATTACCAAAGGACTACCCATAGTTGGTTGGTAATATTTTTTTAACGCTTGAGAAACTATATCAGGAGCTGCATTATTTGATTCACATCGTCACTCTATACTTTGGCTGGACTTGCTTATTTGCAAGTAACTTGTAATGGACTTTTGATGATTAGAGATGAGCAATGAGGCTTACAACTTCTTTATAGATAAGAGATGAGATATGGGAAAAAGAGATTTTATGTAGCAGTATCAGAAAGTAATGTTACTTGTCTTGATGAAAAGAGGCAATTTCTTTAGATGATTTCTTAATTTTTTTATCTTCACTTTATATATTTCTTAGTTCATATTATTTTTTCATCTTTCCATCAACTGTAACAAAAAATATTATAAAAAGGAAGTTGTAGTTTAGCAAGAAGTAGAGTGTATATAGGTTTCCCACCTATATGTTGTTTGGTAATGAACAAGTTTGAACAAGGTTTGAAAGAAAGGCATTTAAAGATATGGTGATGGCACAATATTTGGAGGTTGTAAAATAGGACTCAAGAAAGATCCTGCAGTTTGTAGGCACTTTTGACTGGATGAAATGGTAACAATTGATCATACACCAATAGAATGTAACAAGGTAAATTAAATTATATTCTGAATGTGGTGAACTGAGTAATACTTACTTTCTGAGCACCATATTCCCATTATGCATTCCCATTATGCAGTGGAGGCAACAGAGTATGGTTTTTAAAATGAAATATGTATCTCAGCTATGAATCAAAGAAGAAGATAGATTTTGGCAAGTATTTCTATCAAGTGTGATTTATCGTGTAATTAAAATCAAGATTTAAAGCAATGTTAGACTTAGACTTATATACCGCTTCATAGGGCTTTCAGCCCTCTCTAAGCGGTTTACAGAGTCAGCATATTGCCCCCAACAACAATCTGGGTCCTCATTTTACCCACCTCGGAAGGATGGAAGGCTGAGTCAACCCTGAGCCGGTGAGATTTGAACCGCTGAACTGCAGCTAACAGTCAGCTGAAGTACTGCACTCTAACCACTGCGCCACCTCGGCTCTTCAAGAAAGATCCTGCAGACTAAAGAATAGTCTAAGCTCCATATAAACTCAAGGAAGGGGTGATTGTATATAAATTAGCCAAAAAAGATAGGATAAAACTGTTTAAAAAGTAATCTAGGCACCAGTTATATCTAAAAGATTGAGATTCGTGGGTAAAGCACAAGCAGGCTAGTCATTAGTGTAGCTCTTAGAGGTTGAGATGAGAAAGAAATCTGGGAAGACTGAGATTTCTTTCTCCCTCAAGATATTTACAATATCTCAGCATGCACCCTTTTCAATGTGAAAGGAGCTCATAAATTCCACACGAAACTCTAATCATCCTTTCAGCAGGAGTTTTATCAGCTTTCCTCCTTGAATACTGACTCTACCTTTACAGAACTGAACCAACTAGAGTGTAAGAAATCACATTGGCAAGTGTCAGAAATGAGCTATGGGACCAGAGATGCTTATAAAATAGACCAAAAGCACGTAGATTCTATTGCTCAAACAAGGTCTGAGTAAATAGAGTGCCAAAGATGTTGGGGCCAAACTCATAGCCAGGGAGATGTTCCAAGATACTGCATTTTCTGTTAACGCATACATGGCAGGTGGGTTCATGGGTCAAATCCTATTCATTTGTGACCTGAGGCCATTTCTCCTCCTCCTGCCCATATTGTTTTGTAGCTGGTTCTGCATCATATTATTTCCTGAGTACTGGCTTCATTTCCCAGCTCAGTTTATTCTCATTCTCATTGCTTTTTCAGTTCAGCTTGCTGTTCAGACTGCCTTCCGTGCCCTTTCACAGATTCTAATTTCTAGGCAGGCTTGAGCTGTGCCACCTTTCAATTAAGCCTTGCCTGAAAAGAAGCAGTGGGTGAGTCAGAGGACAGGTCAGGATGGCTCTATTCCTCCCTAACTCTCATTTAGATTCAAGGACACAGTGAATTTTCTAAATTTTCCCCTCATATTTAAAGTAAAATTTATTATATCAGAAAGCGAAGATGGGAATAACAGCCCGAACCAGATATAAACTAGAATAGTTTAAGGCGTATAGTAGACAGTGGACACCCATGGCAATGGATGAGTCTGTTTTATCTTATGTGAGATTTTTTTTTACAGTTTTATCAAGTTTACAAAAAAAATGAAAAGTGACTTTACTGCTTTGTGTTTTGTTACAAATGATCTGTTGAATGAAATTCTCAGCTGATGAACAGCACGGGATGGAAACATGCTTCAATCATTTCCAGTTCTCAGAAAGCTGCCTTCAAATCACCTGATGATTCTTTGATTCTTGGCTAAATCACAATGGGACAGTATTTGCTTTTTGGATTTTAATAGTCGGGAGCACCTTGAAAGCAAAGTTGTTGCTAAATGAAGTTCTCCAATTTCTATCCTGTTTCCTTCCCCTTTATTTATCTGTAAATGTGTTTTACCGTTTACAAATTTTCACTTCCCCTTATCGCTTGCAACTTTTGTGAGGTTTTTTGAGAGACTTTATTGGAGATTGCAGATGATACTGGGATTTTTCTTTTTAAAAAAGGTGTGTATTTGTCCAATGATATAGGCTCCAGGTCACTGGTTTTGGACAGCCCAGGAAAGAAATTCCCTAGTAATGTCTTAAAACCAGGAGGTGGAAGAGAGGGTTATATCCAGCAAAATTCTTAGTTACCTGTGTTGGAAGATATGTCCTTCTGGGTTCAGTTCCAAGTGGGAAGAAAGAGACTGGAAAAATGGAGACTGTTTGGAAAGATGGTTTTAATGGTGGACAGGATCACATACCTTGAAGATTTTGGGCAAAGAAAAAAAGGGCAGCGATCCTGAGAGTGCCTTGAGTTTTATACCCTTTTTTGGCTTTTGAATTTGAATTTGTATTCTGATTGGTTGTCAGACTCCCATGGGGCCATGCGGGGGCAACTCTGTAGGCTGTCCTGTGTCCCAGGGTTGGTTGAGCCATGCTGGGTGATGTAATCTTCTCAGGTGCCATGTTGCGAGTTCTGTTGCTAGATGGATAGAGGGCTAATCCTACCTTTGTTGGATCTTGGGTGAGGGCATTTGCCTATTAGGGCATTTATAGGTTATAGGTTTAGGTTTATTAAACTTGTATGCTGCCCTATTCCCGGAGGGACTCAGAGCGGCTAACAAACCAGAAGGGAATGGAAACAATACAGAAAAAACAAAAAGACAGAGAACAAAATACAGAAGACAATTTAAAACTCTCAACAGCCACAACAATTCGAGTGGGGATGGGAACTCATCAGCCCCAGGCCTGCCGGAATAGCCAGGTCTTGACGGCTTTGCGGAAAGCCTGAAGGGTGGTGAGGGTCCAAATCTCCACGGGGAGATCGTTCCAGAGGGCCGGAGCAGCCACAGAGAAGGCCCTCCTCTGGGTGGTCGACAGTCGACACTGGCCGGCGGATAGAATTCGGAGGAGGCCTAGTCTGTGGGATCTAATAGGTCTTTGGGAGGTGATTGGCAGGAGTCGGTCTCTCAAGTACCCAGGTCCAATACCATGTAGGGCTTTATAAGTAACGACTAGCACCTTGAAGCGTGTCCGGAGACTAATAGGCAGCCAGTGCAGCTCGTGGAGGATCGGTGTAACGTGGGTGTACCGAGGTGCACCCACAATCGCTCGTGTGGCTGCATTCTGGACAAGCTGAAGTCTCCGAATGCTCTTCAAGGGCCTATGAATAGACCTAGCTACCTCTTTATCTGTTTAAAAGGGGACATCTTCTGTGGGCTATATTAAGAGTGAGTCTGTTTCCTGGCTAAAAACATGTTTCTCCTTTTTTCATGCAGGGGAATATAATATTCTGCCTTTTTCATATTTCCTAAAACATTTCATTTTTCTAGGAGAGGGTTGAGTGCTAACTTCCTATACTTGATAGCTGGGATAAATGCAAAAACTCTATACTCCAATCATGGGAATGTTAGAATGTCTAAATTTTCCTTTGAATAAAAGCAGCTTGTCAAATAGATTGCGGAAAGTACAAAATTCATAAGATTTTAGTATATCATGGAAATGGAATGGGGGAGAGAAGGCAACAAGGCACAACCAAAGTGAGCAGGAATTTGGGTGGGTCAAGAGACTCAGATGAGGCTCTCTGTACAGGTGGGCCTCAGCTTACGATTGCAATGGGGACCAGAATTTCCATTGCTAAGCAAAATGACTGTTAAGTGAGTCGCACCCAGTTTTACAACCCTCTTTGCCATGGGTAAGCAAATCACTTTCAGTTAAGTGAACTACAAAGTTGTTAAGCGAATCCAGCTTCCTCCATTGATTTTCTTCTTAGAAGATGGCTGGGAAGGTCGCAAATGGTGATCATTATTGCTGTATGTACACTGAGAGCTTATTCACCAGAGACAAATTCCTTGTCTGTCTAATCACACTTGGCCAATAAAGAATTCTAATTCTAGTCATTCTAATTCATGTGACCCTGGGATGGGGCAAGCATTGTAAATCTATGTCAGTTGCCAAATCCCTGAATTTTGGTCTTGGGACTGTAGGGATGCTGCCACAGCTGTAAGTGTGAGGATAGATCATAATCCACCTTTTTCAGTGCTGCTCTTAACTTTGAACGGTTGCTAAACAAATGGTTGTAAATCAAGAGCTTCCTATAATTTGGGGGTTGTAAAGGAGGGGGAGGAGGGGAAGACAAGTGCTTACAGATTTGCAAATTACTGTAACCTTTCAATGAAGTAGAATTACCTAATCTGGCCATGTCCCCCTGTCTGGTTTATCTCCTAAGGCTGACAATTATTATTCCTGTAATTTAAGCGTAGCCCAGTGATGCTGAACCCTTACGGCACCGAGTGCCCAAACCAGAACGCCCGTGTGCATGCGTGCACTGGAACGCCAGAAACCCGAAGCCCATTTGGCTGGTGCACATGTCCATGCTGGTCAGCTGGTCTTCAGGTTCCTGGCGTATGCATGCACACTGGCTGGTCTTTGCGTACGTCAGAATTCCAGCTGGTCTTTGGGTTTCTGGCAGTCCTGCACACACGAAGACCAGCTGACCAGCATGGACATATGCACCAGCCAAATGGGCTTCGAGTTTCTGGCACATTTGTGCACCAGAAACCAGAAGAGCATCTGGCAACACCACATGTGCCCACAGAGAGAGCTCTACATGCCACCTCTGGCACATGTGCCATAGGTTTTCCATCATGTGCATAGCCTATTCTTTTTATTTTCATGCATGTGAGTATGCATTTCAGCATCACTCTTTTTTACATCAAATGCATGTATTTATCTGTTAGGAAAAAGATGGTTTTCTGCCACACAAAGAATTTCCAGTACCAAACAGGGAGATATTTTTCTCCTTGCGTTTGTTAATAAGAGTAGGAAAATCTTTTGAAAATAAAGGAACGGTCAGGAAATGCAAATATCTGCAAGTATTCCTGCTGAAAATATTGAATGCCTTTGAAGATTGCCCTGAAGATTAATTGTTGTGCTTGAGAGGTGTTAAGGGTTTCACCCAGAGCTCTTCAGTTAATTTCTCTCTCTCTAGGAATTCCACCCATGTGCAGGTGCTGGTAGAAAAGAGTGAAGAATGAAGCTCAGCCAGTTAAGCTGCTTTTATTGCAGATACAAGATGCCTTAATAACAAAGAAGGTTGGGTATTGCAGAATCAAGGAGCCAGTCCTTTATTTACAATAGACCCAGCGTTTTAATGTTGCTTTTCTTTCTCAGGCCCTTACACGGTACTACTTGTTCATTTCTTACCTTTGTATCACAGGTGTCTGTACCATATTCAATATTAGTATATAAATGTTTTAAATACATCTATAAATTTTGCTAATTGTCTGATCTGGTCTCTGCCGCACAGAAGGAAATATTTCGTTAATGAATTTTGAGCTTTTTTTTTTTTTTGCAATCCTAAGTAGAAAATGCTTTTCCTTTCCTACTTATCGCCTCTTTCATTTTCCTGACATTATCCAGTTTTCTTTTCTCCTTTCTTGTTTCTAAATAGCTGCCCTTTCTACTCTCTTCATCTCCATTCTGGTTTTTTTCCCCTCCCATCATCTTTTGCTGCTGAAAACAGGGAGGGGAATATTGTTGTGGTGTTTGTATTGTGTCAAACTCCATTTGGTTATATCAGAGCCAATATAAAAATGTGAATACATTAATTTTATGGATGGGATAGTTTATTTCTGAGGTCTTGTTTTAACCAATAGTTATTCTTTTAGTACTTTTTCCTTAACCGGTTCTTTTTCTTTTCAAATGGAACTTTGGCAAATATGTAGATCAGGGTAGTCAACCTTTTTATACCTACCGCCCACTTTTGTATCTCTGTTAGTAGTAAAATTTTCTAACCGCCCACCGGTTCCACAGTAATGGAGATTTATAAAGTAGGGAAGTAACTTTACTTTATAAAATTTATAAAGCAGATTTCCAGCAAACCCTTATCGCCCACCATGAAAGCTGGAACGCCCACTAGTGGGCAGTAGGGATTGGTTTGACTGCCACTGATGTAGCTCAACAATGTACATCTGTGCAAGTGAAATACATTGGAGAGATATATGTGTGAATGGTTTCAGGCATGGTTGACAAAAAGCTGGACATTACACAGGATCTTTTTGTGTGTGTTTGTGGTCAAGCTCAGACGAACCACATTTAGTTATATTCTGTCTTGAAGATCACCAGAAGGTAAGTTTTTATTTATAGTATGGAATAGAATAGCCCTGAGAGCTGAATAATAAACATAAAGTATGTGTTGAGGGGCTTGCTATACCTGGAGGAGATGCAGTGGGAGCAATGTGGCTCGCTGGCGGTGGCAATCGATGGTGCCAAATGGCTGAGGCATTACCCTCCGAACCCACATCCCCCAGTTGATCAGTCCCAGCAGCCTTCCCCAGTGGCCATGCGACATGCGGTGGGTTGTTCCTGGTGTCGAGGAGACCCATTGCTGACAGAGGGGTATTGGACCAGGCAGCTACTACGGCGGTTGGCCATGCGCAGCCCCAACACACCAGCTGCCAGATGGTGGTTACCAGTTGACGTGGGCAGCCAGATGGACATGGGGCAGGGTCCAGAGCAGAGGTGGGTTCCTACCAGTTCGCACCTATTCGGTAGAACCGGTTCGTTAAATCTACCGAACCGGTTAGAAGAGGTTCCACCAGTGGACCCGGAAAGCAGGCCACACCTACAGAAGAGGTTCCAAAAATTTTTTAAACCCACCACTGGTCCTTGGATATGATTATTCTACCCTATCATGCTCCTATTTATAAAACTCACTGCCTCAGTGAAAGGTAAGGATGACTACTGCGTTTGTGGTGCAATCAGAACGTTGCGTGTGTTGAAGTTGTTTTAACGCAAACCAAAGATGCCTTTTAAAAAACAAGTTTGCATCCTGTTCTTATGCATGCCAGTGCTGTGTGTGAGGTAATTTAAGGTGGTTCTGACAAGTGTCATCGGCATCTTCAAATCCGGTCACATGGGCGGCAAGCCACTCCCACAAAGGAGGCCACACCCACAGAGTAGGTTCGAACAATTTTTGAAACCCACCACTGGTCCAGAGACTTGAAAAGGTGCTGGGAGGTGGGCGCTCCCAGGGCTGACTTTACAAGGGACACATTTCCTGCTTGTTGCATTGTACTCCCTTTGTTCCTACCAGGTCTGGCTTAGGCTGGCTGAGAGTATGTTGGACCAGTCATTTGATTTATCTTCATCCTGTTGTTTGACATTTAATTGAAGTAATGTTTGAACTGGATCTATTTCAAAATTCATGATGCCAAATATATTGTACGTCCAGTAAATCCTGGAATGAAATTTTAGAGGTACAGGCTACCGTTTGACAATGCAGTTCTCAAGTGATGCATCTATTACCCTAACTCTTAAGTAACTAGATACAATAGGAAGTAACAGCCTCATTTTTTTCTAATGGATGCTCTAAAACCATCACAAGCTTTCTAGCAGTGTGGAGGGCCATTTAGGAAAAATTTCTATTATACTTCCAAGTGGCTGCCATGAACGCTGAACAGAAAATAGTATGCTTTCTGATTGGGTGGAGCAAGAATTCTTAGTGAATATAGTACATTTACATGCATGGATGAAGAAAGACACCATTTAAAGTCTTATCACAAAACATTTTGACTTATTGTATGTATATGTGTATGTATGTGTGTATGTATGTATGTGTTTGTGTGTTTGTGTGTGTGTGTGTATATGTATATATATATGTGTGTGTGTGTATGTATGTATGTGTGTATATATATATATATATATATATATATATATATATATATATATATATATATATATATATATATATATAGAGAGAGAGAGAGAGAGAGAGAGAGAGAGAGAGAGAGAGAGAGAGAGAGAGAGAGGGAGGGAGGGAGAGGGAGAGAGAGAGAGAGAGAGAGAGAGAGAGAGAGAGAGAGGGAGAGAGAAGGGAATATCTATCTTCAGTCACAAAAAGAGATAATTGAAGAATTTGTAACAGACCTAAAACTTGTGATTAAGTCTTATGACCTTGAAATGTTGAATGAGTCTTTGATGTAAAATCAAAGTCTTTGAGGCATAAGAAACAGGAAGGTGCAAGGACAATTGCTTAGAATGGTACAAAATGCTATTGCGGTATGCCAAATGGCAGACCTCACTAAAAGCTGAAAAAGTGGTGAAATTCAATTTTTTTTTTACTACTGGTTCTGTGGGCGTGGCTTGGTGGTCATGTGGCTTGGTGGTTGGGGCTTGGTGGGTGGTAGGGGAAGGATACTGCAAAATCTTCATTCCCTCCCCACTCTGGGACCAGCCAGAGATGGCATTCGCTGGCTCTCCGAACTACTCAAAATTTCCTATACCGGTTCTCCATAACCTGTCAGAACCTGCTGGATTTCACCCTTGAGTTGAAAGCTTGGGACATAGCAATGATAATACTCCAATATTGACAGTTACCCACAATAAAGATGAATGGGAAGGAAAGGCTTGTTTCTAAGATGGTCAGACAGCTGAGAAAGAAGCCAGATTGCATGCAATCAATGCAGTCAATGTGGCACAAACAACTATATAAACAATGTTCAGCATCAGGCACAGATAACACGATGTGGAAATTACATGTGTAAAATGTGCGGAACTAAATTTCTTTTAAAGAAATATACACAGCAATGTCAAAGGACACTAAATTTGAAGAAGACTGTTTTCTCCTTTGTTCAATCAATGTGGCATAGTGAGACATTGGAAAGACGCTACGATTAAAAACAAAACTGAAAGTTGAAACTGAATATAAGGAAGAAAGAATTATTCACTGTACTGGAAATCCAACTGAATGGGATTATTTCATGTTTAGAATTCACAAAAAAGATGGAAATCTAACAGTTTGCCTGGACCCTGTGTATTCATAGAGACCATTACCCTATTTATAGAAATTGAATTCTTAGCAGAATTACCATATTTTTGGAGTATAAGGTGCACACCTCCGTCCCCAAAAGAGGGTGAAAATCTGGGTGCGTCTTATACACTGAATACAGCACTATTGACCTACCAAAACCCCACCCCCTTTGCAAAAATGGACTTGGAGAGGGTTTGGGAGGCCTGCAGAGTGCTCCTGGGGGCCGGGGACAGCAAAAACAAGCGAAAAACAGCTTTTCTTGTTTTTTGCTCATTTTTGCCCCCAGCCCTCAGGAGCACTCTACAAGCCTCCCAAAACCTGTACATGCTCTTTTTGGGGGGCAAAAATGGGCTGCTTTTTCAAAAAACAGATGGTTTTTTACTCGTTTTTGTCCCCCCCAGTCCTCTCCCAGCTCTACAAGCCTCCCAAAGCTCTGCAGCCCCCCCCCCTCTTTTTTGCAAAAATACGAGGTGTGCAGAGGGTTTGGGAGGCCTGCAGAGTGCAAAAACTTTTTTTTTAAAAAAATTACCTCTTCAAAATCATGGTGCTTCTTATACTCTGGTGTGTCTTATAGTCTGAAAAATACAGTAACAGACCCAAATATATTTTCCAAGTTGGCACATCAATGAAGAAAGACTCAACTATGTATATCTTAATATGCCATACAATCAGTATAGCTTTAATCACATACTTGTTATGTTCCTGACACTTGACAACTGATATAACATTCTAGGAACCATAAGATATATGCATGAGATATTTGTATGTGGTACCATAGAAGGAGAACATACTTACCAATTAAAATTGGTACTAGAAAAAACCCAGATCTTCAAATATTAAATTGAACAAAAGCAAACATTGTTTTAAAGTTCAGGAAATGCTAATGAATCATGGCATTAAACCAGAGCAGGCTAAACTAAAGGCAATTGTAATAGGCCAGAAAGAGATTCAGAAGATTATGGGAATGGTAAATTATGGCCTAAAATTCATTTCCAGTCTGGTAGCCTACATCAAAATTGGAGGGCATTGTCAAAAATGCATCTGGTATTGGACTTCTACACATTATATAAGCATCTAAATAACATAAAGAATATTCTGAGTACAACACTTATTATGGATTGGGTTGAGGGTAATTTTAATCCAGGAAATGATTGGCTCATGGTTGTCTTCTATATATGCATCATATGCTTTAATCCTCATTGAACAAATATATGCTCTCCAAAAAGTCATTTGGATTGCTGTTTGGATCAAACAATTTCATTTCTAAATATATATGGAAAAAATCTTAAAGCAGAAATTAATTATTACCCTGAAATCACCATACTGAAGAAAGGACCAATTAACATCCATCCAGAATACAGCAACTATTGCTTACATTTCAGTAATAAGACTTTGATCTCAGTTTTAAATCAGATAATTTATGGCAGATGCTCTCTCTTGATCATATATCACAGATTGAATTGAGAATATCAAATAGGAATTTAATCCAGAAATTTATATTAATGAAATAAAGCAGGGGTCCCTAACTCCCAGTCTGTGCCCTTTTATCGGGCAATGGCCCATTGGAAACTGGGCCATGCAAGTAGCAAATGAGCACATGAGCAAATAAGGCTTCATTTGCACAAGTAGCATGTGTTCATGTGAAACCTCCCCCCCCCCCCCCGTTACTTCTGTCACTGCTGCCAGTCCACAGAAAATTTGGGGACTTTTGGAATAAAATGGAATCATCTAATAGACAATATAAAATTGCAACAGCCTTTAAAAATAGATGAAATTCTTGAGGAAGAAATTGTGCGCTGGATTATGCCAAAACCCCTTGACACTTTTGATTCCTTTGACCTTTTGAAACTTAAAGGCATGCTTCTCTGATGTCATCCCATCAGCTTATTTTACCCGTTAGAGCCCACCTACATTAAAGAGGCATAGGATTTGAGATATCCAAGAGACATGCCAAAGACATGTCTCCTTGCTTACCATGAACAATAAAACAGAGATTCCTCAGAAGAAGAAGAAAAGGAGGTTTTCCCGAAAAGTCATTCCAGCCTGCTAATGAAACCCTTCAGAGATGAGGATTTCCCCCTGGTCTCTTGGAAAAAAGTAAGCATTGACTTTTTTCACTGTGTCATAAAGACTAGATTATGATAAAGAATTACTTTTTCACATTATTCAAAAGTAACTCAATCATTGGATTTGTTAGCACAGATCATTATTAAAACATCAAAATTTCTTACCTAGATATGGCATACTATGAGTTGCGATAGCAATAGCACTTAGATTTATATACCACTTTACAGTGCTTTTGCAGCTCTCTCTAAGTGGTTTACAGAGTCAACATATTGCCCCTAATAATCTGGGTCCTCATTTTACTGTCCTCGGAAGGATGGAAGGCTGAGTCAACCTTGAGCCTGGTGAGATTCGAGCCACCAAATTGCAGGCAGCTGGCAAATTATGGACCACAATTTGGAGGCATTAAATTTAAATACGGATTTGAACACTTGACACCAACTCCCAAATATAATCAAATAGACTCATAGAAACATATACAACAATTGTCAAGACTTTCCTGCAAAATGTGAGGGATGCTAAATAAGATTTTTGTCTTCTTAAAACTATCTCTTTTGCAATGTGGAAAGTTTCCAACTGAGCTTCTGTTTGAGGGACCAGGTGAACACCTTTCTATTCTGAGTCATGGAAATGTAAAGATTCTGGGGTGTTGAGAAAAACACTCAAAAATGATATATATGCAATTCTCACCACATTGTCAGAGCTGTGTCTCTTTGGCAACACGTATAAGATTAAAGTTTCGGTGTAAAAATTCCAAAAGTCTGGGGACTTCAAGGAAAGATAAATTTGCCAAAGCTCACCATGATTCTGTTGAGTCAAAACAGAATTAGAACAGGTTCTTCAGTGTAACTTAATACACTCCCCTCATAACAACACAGATATCTAAAGCATTATCAGCAGAAAGCTTAGAACAACCAGTAGCAATTGAAGGTGTGATAAAAAAGAAAATAGCTCCTATTATATGTTATATAAAGCCAACTGAAAACAAGAAAGTGAGCAGACTAGCTGAACAGTACTGAATGTTATGTTATGTGAATAGCTTATTTAGAGAGAAGGAGATGTGAGGAAAATGGTAGTTACCAAAAATTATTCATATTCTGAGGAATAATGTTTCCCGCAAGATATCAGGTTCATTTTTAGCCAGGTGAGAGTTGAGTCCAAGCTGAGCTTAATAAATGCAGCAAGTTTATTTCTTGTGTTATTGGCTTTTCATTTAATAAACTAACCCAAAGCACATGCTTTTTATTTCTATGAAAAAAATACTACAAAATTTCATCAGAATTTGGTAGTTGTCTGTGGAGTTTGGATCTGTGGAGGCGAGAAGGAAAACAAAACCTTATGTGAATTACTTAACATATGTACTGAGGGTTGTCCAGTCATAATTTATATTTGCATGCAAAACCTAGTGTGACTTTTGAGCTGAGGAAAATTATGCACTTGTGGCTTAGAGCAAATATATAAGGGAATATGTTAAATTCATTATTTCCTGTTTCTGCATTAAAAATGTTTGGGAAATCTTTGTGTTTATGTGGCCCTTTCTCCTAAAATACATGCTTTTAATAGCATTTTTTTAAAAAGATACTTATTTTTGCAAAATATTATTTATTCAAAATACATAGTTTGCATTCCTTCTTTTTTGTGTTAAAAAATTCAAGATTTGGAGAAGTATGAGTTTTAAAGAGTAACTGTGCTTCCTCATAGGCATTTCATTTCAAATGTCTAGAATTAGATATTAAAATGGGAACCAAAATAACATTTCCCCTCATATACTGTCTTTCTCATAAACCTTAAAATGAAGTCAGAAGGCTTTTTCTTCTAAGATTTGGCCATGGATGGGGAGAATAGTTGGACATTGTTTCTTCTTTCTTTGCTTTATATTTTTTTCTCTTTTGTGCTCCATACTTTTGCTCCCACGGATCTGCAGCTGCATCTTATTTTTACCACAACAGGTAATTAATTGGATTTCAATACAGTTTCATTCCTGGAGCTTAGTAACTAGGTCTCTCCTTTTGCTTTCCTTTTTCTATGGCTTCATCTGACATTTTCTCCCTGGACAGACAGAAACAAAAATGTATTCACCAGATGGCTTGTGATACTTCAAAGGAGTTGTCACAGGAGCTGACAAATGACTCTGTGACTTGCACAAGGCCATTAAAATAACAGAAGAGAAAAAAACAGGATGCATGGAGATTCAATCTTTGTGAGGAAAAAAAATTCCTTCATGTAAGAGGAAAAGAGGTTAGATACCAAAATGTGTCCCCTTTAATTGACAGTATTTTAAATGCTGAAGTCCTGGGAGTTCACAGTTGGATAGTAACAATTGCCAGGTTTGGAATAACTACAGTCCAGAAAGAATGATGGCAAGGAAATGTTTCCATAAATCAGGGGGGCTAAAAATGTCATTGGGGCTTGCGTAGACTTGGCAGGGAGGAAGAGGGGAAAAAAATGTATTCAGGGAAAATTAAGGAGCAAAGTGGATGTTTTATACTTTGCAGGTCCTCAGCAGAAAGGCAATGACATTTTAGGAAAAGGCAATGAAATCAGCTGATGACTTGGCTTCCCAGAAGCCCAATTAAGCATAGAATATTTGTGTTGTTTCCAGGGCATCATCCATTGCATTGTTTCACTAGGAGAACCTAAGTACCATTTTAAAAATATTTTTGTGAAAAAAGAGAATTAAATAAAAATGGTGTTATTTTCCATAAGAACAGTAATAACAACAGCAATAAATTTATTAATGATAAAATAATTCTTTGCATAAGATAAAATTTAAATTCAGAATCCCAATTTGAAATGGATTTTTTTATTTTTATTTTTGCATAATCTTCTAAATATGATGCTGCACAGATATGTTGGTAGTTTCGGAGCAAGATTTGTTTAATTTGTACATATTTTAATCTTGTATTTTAATATTTTAAAATTTATATCATATAATATGTCTAGTTTTAATTGTGATGTATCTGACACCAATAATCAAACTGTCCATATATTACACTTTATCTCCCTGACTTCCTAATGAGCAAGAGCCAAATTCCTTCTAGATGCTGTAATCTGAGGGGTGTCAAACTTGATTTCATTGAGGGCCACATCAGGGTTGTGTTTGACCTTAGGAGGACCAAGTGGGCATGGCTAGAGTGGGTATGGCCAGTTCAACATCACTCGTGTCTGGGGCACCTGTGGTGGCCTGAGCGCTTTGCCAATGAAAACGGGCTCCCGATTTCGGTTTTTGGCTGTGACTGCCTCCGCCAACCCTCTGCCAGTGAAAATGGAACTCAGGAGGAGGCTTCCTGTGGCCCTCGCGAGTTCTGTTTTTGGCTGTGACAGCTTCCTGCAATCCTCTGTCAGCAAAAGTAGAGCTTGGGAGGGCCATGGCAGAGGCACCATGGGCCAGTCCTTTGCTGTTTCCAGGGTGGCCCCATGGGCCAGATCTAAGCTTCCCCGCAGGTCGAATCTGGCCCTGGGGCCTTGAGTTTGACACCCCTGCTGTAATCCAACATATCTGAAGGTGATAGACTGTTTTAAGGAAGAAAATGAAAAACATTATCAAAAGGATTGCTATTACTTTCAGGACTTTCTGCCTTTTAATCCAAGAAGTGAGATCCATAGACCAGGGAAAAATAAATATAGCCCCCAGATGCAAATTTCTTTACCAAATTAGGTGCCACTTGACAGGACCAGTGCCAACCTCTGACATCACATTACATTTGCCAACTTTCTAATTACCCCAGAGTAAATTCACATTGCTATGCTGATGTCTGCAGGCCTTGCTGGTTTTTCCCCATCTCAGCATTCCTTGTAATGGCAAGCAGCTGGAGTGAACAGCTTCTTAATTCCTTGCAGTGCTCTCTGATTGCATCATGAGAAATGTAAGGAAGGCTATACTCAACACTGTCACCATGAGCACTAAAAGAAGAGGGGGAGTGGGCTCCTGAGAGAACAATTTATCACAGCCTTTTCAAACTAGCAGTCAGTTCTGAGTTCCTCATAGAACAGGAGTGGGGAACCTGTGGTCCTTTGGGTGCAGTACTGTAGTACTGATTGTCTATGGAGATTCTCAGTCATCCAGGTCATGGTTTGTCCCAAAGGTGCTTTTTTTCAAGAGGCCATTGGAGTTTCTAGTTTTTCTTTGAAGACGTTCCGCTTCTCATCCAAGAAGCTTCTTCAGCTGAAGAAGCTCCTTGGATGAGTACTATTTCCAACTTGACAGGAGATGTACTACAGGTAGTCTTCACCTTATGGCCACAATTGAGACCAAGCTTTTTGTTGCTAAGGGAGACATTTGTTAAATGAATTTTGCCCCAATTTACTGCCTTTCTTAAATTGCGACGAATCACTCAGTTGTTAAGTTAGTAACACCTTTGTTAAGTGAATCTGTGTTCCCCATTGGCTTTGCTTGTCAAAGGTTGGCAAAAGGTGATCACATGACCTTGGGACACAACAGTGGTCATAAGTGCAAACTAGTTGCCAATCATCTGAATTTTGATCACAAGATCATGGGGATGCTACAAAGGTCACAAACGTGAAAAATGGTCATAAATCACTTTTTCAGTGCCATTGTAACTTTGAACGGTCACTGAATGAACTGTTGTAAGTCAAGGACTACCTGTCCTGTGTAGAGCACGGATGTCAAACTCGATCGTGTCACGTGACATCATGTGATGTATTGTGACTTTTTTGCCTTTGTGGAGCCTGGGTGAGCGTGGCCTGTGTGGGATGCATCTGGCCCCCGGGCCCCTTATTTTGACATTTTTGGTGTAGAGAAACCTGGAGATACAAAGATTACATTCTTATAAACTCTGTGAGAAAGGTTTAGAGAGTTTAGAATGAGGAAAACTGAAGTCATCATAGTTTGTCCTTATAATGCTATTTATCAAGCTCTTCATTTTATGGCATTGAATGACTTACATTTCTGTATATATTGAAAAATGAAAATAAAGATTTATTACAGTCTGTTTGGGCCAGCACAAAAGACCTCATTACCTTCTAGAAAGATGGGAAGAATGAGTAGGTGCTGATTTCTACAATGCCATACTCACAGCCTGTCATGATAAAAAGAGAACATATTGTAATTGTGGAGCATCTGTGACTTAAGATAAAATTCCCATTATAAGCTCTTTTTCAGTCTCTAAACATTTCTACATTTGGAGATTGGAGCAATGTTGTAAAATAAATTCCAGGTCCTGGAACACTGCACTTTTCCACTAGTTGTTGACAAAATCCTTATTTCCGTCCTTATGTCAACTTTTCTGGTTTAGACGCGTTAAGAAGGACTGCATCAGCAAGATGAAATATTGCAATTAATAATGACTTAATTTTCTATACTGTAAAAATATGTGTTGACCATATTAAAAATTGTTGCACTTTTCTAATGTTCCTGATAGAGGCTATCTTTTACTATTTAACTTTTCCTCAGGTAGTTATTGGATATTAATCAGAAATGTTAGAATTATAGACTGTACCAAGATTGAATCTATACTTATGGGAATAGCTGTGTATAAGACGCACCAACATTTCCACACTCTTTTACGCGGGGGAAAGGTTCATCTTATACTCTGAAAAATACGGTACTTACCATTTAGGAATTTGTTTAGTACTGTTTTGAAGCAGCCAGCATCACATCTAGTGGCAGCATATTAGATACTGTGTGAAGAACTATGACCTCTTAATCAATTTTAAGTTGTCTTCTGGTCAGTTTCATTGGAAGGTGTAAAAGTAAGGAAGATGTCCTTGAGAGAGGCAGCTCTAGGGGCAAAGCAATTTTTTAAATGCAAAATTTCCAGATAAAAATGTTTAGAAGTGGCTCAAATGGACACCTTCTCAATTCACTATAAAAAGAGGATATAGGACAAAATCAGACTTGCCATCTTATGTTATTGTAGCCAGTCTTAATAAAAGTAGCTGTAGACATCCTAAAATGGAGCTGATTTCATGGCTTAGTCTACCTAGTAGAACTGACAGATGGACTAGTTCTGATGAGGAGAGCACCTCTTTCTTTTTCTGTTCTGCCCAGTTTAGTTTAGTTTAGTATCATTGCACCTTGTACAACGAAATTAAATGTCATCTTCAGTGTACATTATAACTATAAAAATAAAACACAAACACACATCCTTCACATTCTATACAATTGAATTGAAAACCCAATATTGCATTAATATTGCATTATACAGTAGAATTCAATATAGTTACTGCCCTGGGATAGAAGCTGTTTTTCAGCATATTTGTCCTTGTTTTTATTATCCTGTACCATCTGCCAGATGGTAATAGTTCAAAAAAAGGGTGCCCAGGATGAGATGGATCTTTAAGAATGTTTTGAACTTTCTTAAGGCAGCGGGAGCTATAAAGTTCTTCCAAAGAGGGGAGAGGGCAACCAATTCTCTGGGCAATGAAGTTAACCCTCTGGAGTGCTGTCCTATCTGCCACTGTGCAATTGGCAAAACATAGGTGCAGTAAGTTAAAATACTCTCTATGCTGCAGTGATATAAGGTCACCAGCAGTTTTTCATTCAATTGTTGTTTCCTGAGAAGTCTCAGGTAGTATAATCTCTGCTGGGCCCTTTTGACCAGTGCTGCAATGTGAGCGTCCCAGGTTAGGTCCTCTTTTATGATAACACTCAGAAACTTAAAATTGGCCACTTGCTCCATTCGGTCTCCATTGATAAGCAAGGGCTGGATGTCTGATCTATTCCTTCTATAGTCCACTATAAGCTTCTTGGTCTTCTTGGTGTTAAGGACCACGTTTTTGTCTCCACACTATGAAAGCAACCAGTCCACCTCATCTCGATGGTCAGACTCATCCTCTTGGAGATGAGTCCCACCACTGTTGAAACTTTTTTAAATTTAGTAATAGTATTACTAGCGTGAGTGAGAATGCAGCCATGCACATAAAGAATATTATTGAGTATGGGATTCAACACGCAACCCTGTGGTGCACCAGTGTTAAGAATCCTCCCTCTGGGAGGAGGTTTCAAAGTATTTCTAGCAGGACTACCAGATTCTGTAATAGCTTTATTCCCTATGACACCCATCTGGTACCGTGTTTCCCTGAAATTACGATATGTCCTGATACTAAGCCCATGCCATATTTTTCCTGTGGGCAAAAATATATGCCCCCCCAATAATAAGCCCCCTGGACACCCCCCCCCCCGCCAGCCAGGCAGAATGCCACTCACCAACCTAGTGATATCCCAAAGACACAAAGTCGCAGGAGCCGGGGGGGGAGGGGGCAAAGGAGCTCACATTGTTTGACGCCTTTGGGATACCGCTAGGTTGGTGGGTGGCACTGTGCCCAGCTGGAGCGGGAGGTTGCCGGGTGGCTGCTCTCATGAGCAGCCACCCAACAATGCCCCTTTCCAGCTGGGCAGAGAGCCACTCACCGACCCAGTAATATCCCAAAGGTGCTAAGCCACGTGGCGCTCTGCCCGGCTGGAAAGAGAGGTTGTGTGAGCACTTGTTCTGCCTCCAGCTCACATGCCTTCCTGCCTCACCATGCCCAACTCTCCCTGCAGGGCTGGGCCAGGGCGTCGCCGCCGCCTTACTGCTGCTGCCATGCTCCGAGCATAACCAGCTTCCAAACTCTGGAGATCCGCTGCCGAGTCTTCCGGCACCGGCCACTCTGGGACTGCACTCTATGGTTGTGGGCTGCAAGAGAGCAGCCACCCACCCAGCCAGCCAAACCAATAAGCCCTCCCCCCCGATAATAAGGCCCAAGCAAAAAAAATTGGGGGGGGGTCAAAAGAAAATAAGACCCAGGAATACGGTAAACTTTCAAGATTCATTTTTCTCACTATGTACATTTATACAGCCGAACTAGACTGTATTGTTTCTCTGTGTCATATAATATATGTGGGAATATGCATGATTTTTTACTTATATTTTTGCCACGTTTATGTAGTGTATATTGGAGATGGTGACCCTTTTGAGAGCTGTATACAATGAAATTTCATTTTTAATGTATGTCGATTAGTGTACATTTAAAGTGACAATAAAGTTATTCTAAGTCTAAGTCTATATTATGGGAATTGGACAGATTCTCCCTGTTTTCTTTTTAGACATAATTTTACATAGCTCAGCTTTCCATTGTAAGCATCTTTTCCTTCAATCCTGGTATCCTGTCCTTATATGGAGGATTATCTAGGTTGCCCTTTTCTCCAGCTCAACAATATCCCTCTTAAAATGAAAACCAGGATTGGACACAACGTTCTAGATGTGGTTGGACCACAGCTAATAATATCAGCCAATTTGTTTATCCCTTGTTAAATATTTCCTAGACGCACATTGTATAGATTATTTAATTGAACTACCCAAAATGCCCCAGGATCTTTTTCTTGTGTGGTCTGGCAGTTCTATTTCGATCATGTTATAAATGAAACATGGATTTTTATCTCAAATGTGCATCACTTTACATTTGCTGACCTTGAATTACATTTGCCATTTAGTAGAGCAGTCACCAAATATGATAAGAATCCTGTGGAGCTCTTCATAGCTCATTGCATTTTTTCCCATCATTTTAAATACTTTTGGTATGATCAAAATACCGTGGAATTAACTCTTTAGGTTGGTTATATGCCTTATGTAGCCAAAGGGTAGTAAACAATGACTTTATCATTCATACATATTCTTATATTTATTTCATTTCATATTCTAACCAGCACTTGTGTTTTATTATGTATAAAAAGTAAGAAGGAATATCGTTTTAGAATATTTTTTCCAATGTCCAGAAGGCTTTCTGTTATTGAAAAAACAACAACACTCGGAATAGTTTTGAGTTTATTTTGAACTTATTTTTGGCATTGCTTTTGAATTTCCTTTATTGTTTCTATGTAGCAGAGAGTAGGGTTTTTTGTTTTCTGTTTTATACATCTTTCCATTACTCTGAAATCTTCCTGACTGGCCATGTTTCTGATTTGAAAAACACTTTTGGATTGTTTTGCTTTGGGATTAAATAACAGCATGGAAAATCAGGGTCATTCAAGTAGATCCTTGGAGAAACCATGTTACTGAAAAACCCTCAGAACTTTATCCCTTTATCCCTCTCATAAGTTGATAGTTCAAGAAAATGACACCTGCTGTTGAAAATTTAACTTTAATGCTCTTTTCCTTTGTTTTTTTAAAGGAAATAAAAGAAGAAAGGGCATTAATTTTGCATCATTCTCATTGAAAGCGTTAAAAAAAATGGAGAAGCACAACACTCCCTCCCATCTGCTCCATGACATTGTTCATTACAAGGTCACTTGACAAGCAATGGGAAAGAGTTCTGCATGAGCCCAAAGAAAGTTGTTGCTTATCCAAGTTGACAGTATTGGGCTAGAAAACGGATGCACAAACTATGGTGTGGATGTGGCATACAGCCCCAAAAGACTTTTTGTGCAGACATCAGTAAGGAGGACAGCCCCTGCCAGTTTTAAAATTAATTAAAATTGACTGATGTGCTTTTAAGAAAAGATTGAAGAGGAAAGATAGGATGAAGATTACATTTATGGATGGAGTTTAAGAAAATACTATTGTTAATAATTCATTCTGAATGTGTGACAGTAATTGCATGTAATCCCTAGTTTGTGAGTTGTTGAACAGCAAGACATCCTCTAAATTCCAGGTTTCATAATCTGTGTGTGAGCATGTTTTGGTAAAACGGAACTTTATTGCTGCTATAAAATAGCAGCCAAAGGAATACAATACTGTCCTTATTGTTATCAGGGAATGCTGCATATGGAATGGGTTCGATTG
Source organism: Thamnophis sirtalis (assembly GCF_051295495.1). NCBI lineage: Eukaryota > Metazoa > Chordata > Lepidosauria > Squamata > Natricidae > Thamnophis > Thamnophis sirtalis. The sequence continues at coordinate 30,001,079 of NW_028261385.1, read as the reverse complement.
AATAATAAGATTTGCTTAGTCTGCACTTTCTCTATATTGCTAAAAATATATGAAGACCACAATTGACCAAAGGAATGCTGGGCAGTGAAATAACTGAGATGAAGATCCTTGGATTTTATGGAGTGGGGTTGATGAATACACAAAGGGTATTGTCTAGGCTTGTTTATGAATGAAAATGCTAAAAGGTATTCAGAAAGTATGGAACGGTTCAATCTATGAAAATTTGTAATCAATACAAATACAAATAAATACAATAGCAGAGTTGCAAGGGACCTTGGAGGTCTTTTAGTCCAACCCCCTGCCTAGGCAGGAAACCCTATACCATTTCAGACAAATGGCTATCCATCATCTTCTTAAAGATTTCCAGTGTTGAGGCATTCACAACTTCTGGAGGCAAGCTGTTCCATTGATTAATTGTTCTAACTGTCAGGAAATTTCTCCTCAGTTCTAAGTTGTTTCTGTCCTTGATTAGTTTCTACCCATTGCTTCTTGTTCTCAGGTGCCTTGAAGAATAGTTTGACTCCCTCTTCTTTTTGCCCCCCCCCCCGAGATATTGGAACACTGCTATCATGTCTCCCCTAGCCCTTCTTTTCATTAAACTAGAAATACCTAGTTCCTGCAACCGTTCTTTATATGTTTTAGTCTCCCCTAATCATCTTTGTTGCTCTTCTCTGCACTCTTTCTAGAGTCTCCACATCTTTTCTACATCGTGGTGACCAAAACTGAATGCAGGATTCCAGGTGTGGTCTTACCAAGGCATTATAAAGTGGTATTAACACTTCACGTGATCTTGAGTCTATTCCCCTGTTTATGTAGCCTAGAACTGTGTTGGCTTTTTTTGGCAGCTGCTGCACACTGCTGGCTCATATTTAAATGGTTGTCCACTAGGACTCCAAGATTCCTCTCACAGTTACTACTATTGGGCAAGGTACCACCTATACTGTACCTGTGCATTTCATTTTTCTTGCCTAAATGTAGAACCTAACTCTTTTCACCATTGGAGTTCATTTTATTAGTGCCCAATGTTCAAGTTTGTCAAGATCCTTCTGTATCTTAAGCCTATCATCTGGAGTGCTGGCTATTCCTCCCAGCTGGGTGTCATCTGCAAATTTGATGAGTTCCTCATTTATTCCCTCATCCAAAACATTGATGAAGATGTTGAATAGTACTGGGCCTAAAACAGAGCCTTGGGGTACTCCACTGCATACTTCCCTCCATGTAGATGCAGTTCCATTGAGAACTACACATTGAGTGCGGTTGGTCAGCCAGTTATGAATCCATCTGGTGGTGATGTTTCCAACCCACATTCTTCTACTTTATCTAGTAGTAGGTTATGGTCTACCTTATCAAATGCCTTACTGAAGTCCAAGTAAACTATATTGATGCCATTTCTCTGGTCCACTAATTTTGTCACTTTGTCAAAGAATGCAAAAAGATTAGTCTGGCATGATCTGTTTTTGACAAACCTATGTTTGCTTTTGGCTATTACTTTGTTTACTTCTAGATGTTCACTAATTCGTTGCTTGATCATCTTTTCCAGAATCTTCCCTAGTATTGAGGTCAGGCTAATAGGTCTATAGTTTCTTGGATCATTTTTTCCCCCTTTTTTGAAGATGGGAAACACATCAGCTCTTTTTCAGTCCTCTGGCAGTTTCCTGGTTCTCTAGGATCTCTGAAAGATATAGTTCAGTGCTTCTGAGATCTTGTCTGCCAGTTCCTTCAGAACCCTGGGGTGTAATCCCCCTGGTCCTGGTAATTTGAACTCGTCTAGGGTAGACATGTGCTCACTTATCATTTTCTTCCCTATTTCAACTTGTGTTCTTAATCTGATTTTTGTGGTGCTGTTTTTGATAGGTTGGACTGTTTTATCCCTTTGTGTAAAGACAGACGCAAAAAAAATGAGTTAAATAGTTCTGCTTTCTCCCTGTTGCTTGTCACCTTCTTGCCACTTTCTCCAGCAATGGACCAATTGTTTCCTTAACTTTTTTCTTGTTTTTAACATGTTGTAAGAAACTTTTTTGTTATTTTTTTAACTTTTGTGGCAAACCTTTCTTCATTGTGAGCCTTAGCTTTCCTCACTTCATCTTTACAGGCTCGGGCTATTTGCTGATATTCTGCCTTAGTTATGTCCCCTTCTTTCCACTTTTTATACTTATCTTTCTTGTCTTTCAGTTTGTTAGAGAGTTCTTTGTGCAGCCATGCTGGTTTCTTTTGGGTGCTGTTTAGTATCGTCCAACACAGATTAGAGCCCTACATGGAAAGAGAGATGCCAGAGATTTAATATATTTTTAGAAAAGGCTGAATAACAGAATTGGAAGGGAACTTGTAGGTCATCTAGTTCAACCCTCCACCCAAGCAGGAGACCCTGCACCATTTCTGACAGATGGCATTTCAGTCTCTTCTTGAAAGCTTCCCACAACTTCTGAAGGCAAGCTGTTCTATTGGTTTATTGTTCTCACTGTCAGAAAATTTCTCTTATTTCTAGATTGAATCTTTCCTTGATCAGTTTCCATTCATTAGCCCTTTTCCGGCCTTCAGGTGCTTTGGAAAACAGGTTGACCTCATCGTCTCTGTGATAGCGCCTCAAATATAGAACACTGCTATCATTTCTTCTCTTGACCATCTCTTCAACTAGCCATGCTCATATGTTCCTGTAACTATTCTTCATATGTTTTAGCCTCCAGTCCCCTAATCATATTTGTTGACTTTGTGGAGTCCTTGGCGCTTTCTAAGCTTGATTGTTTTTGTACAAAAAAGTTTTATTATCCAACTAGGTAACATCTTCAGTGTGGAATGGAGTGGGGTTGGCTCTCTTGTTTATAGTCAGCTGCTTGTTCTGTAAGCATAGGTGAGGTAGTTGTTTCCTCCTTAGAAGTTACTTGATTAAATTGTTAATTATTTATTGAATTGTTAGTTCCTTGACTTGGATATTGTTTACTGCTTGATTGGTTTGTATGGTGTTAATCTGGATACTGATTGCTGGTGAGCAGATATTGTGGTGTTTTTGTTTCTTTACCTTTATATTATCTATATTGAATGATCTACAAATGTTTATTTCTATGTGTCTATCAGTGGCTGATTTGTCTGAGTATTTTGTTTCCAGGAATTTCCTACCTTTTTTGGATTTAGAATCTAAATCTGTTCACAGTTTCCCAGTTAAAACTGTAGTGAAGTCTGTTCATGTGTTGTGAGATTAAGAAGTTATGTGTTGTGAGATTAAGAAGCTATCATCATGTCTTCTGACTGCTAATTGATGTTCATGAATGCAGTCTGCTAGTCTTCTGCCTGTCTGTCCTACATAGGATGTTTTAAAGAAATAAAATTCACAAGGGAAAAAGAAACCAACACACTGTCCTTCCTGAATATTGTCACCAGTAGATAAATTAATGGATAATAGCACTATTGGGAGACCTGGCAGGCCAAATTTGGAAGAGATTGGTCTGTCTAACAATCAAACACTGACTTAAAATGCGTTACAAGGTTATATGTATATGTATAGCAGTAAAAATCCATAATCTGGTGATGCTGGCATATTATGATACTGGCATATTATATTATGAAAGATACACTATTATGATTGTAATGTGTGTATGTGTGTGTGTGCCTGTGTGTGTGTGTGCCTGTGTGTGTGTGTGTGTGTGAGAGAGAGAGAGAGAGAGAGAGAGAGAGAGAGAGAGAGAGAGAGAGAGTGAGTGTCTGCTAGTTTAATAGATGTTGAAAATGAGAGGAGAAAAATATAAGGAAAATGTTTTGAGTTATTCAAAAGTATCAGTATCAGGCACCACAGGTATATTTTAACTTTTTGTCCTTTCTCTTACTCCATTGAGAATGCCGCTACTCAGAATGAATAATAAGATAGTTTTATGAATATCTCTAGAAATATATTTGAATACATGGCTTAAAATTAAGCCTGTGTGTACAAATACTATAAGAATAAGTACACATTTGAAGCATGGTTGACTTGCTAATTTATAATAAAAGGATGAGAAAACTAGTGAAGGATGTAAGGTGATCACAGTTGCTGTATGTGAGACAATCTATTTCAAAGACCTTAGATCATGGAAGGAACAAAAAGAAGTAAAAACAAACTATTTCAACAAAATGAATAGAAAGTGGGTTTGAGAAATGGGAACGTGGAAACTGGTTGGAACGAAGTGAAAAATATTATTTTAAATGGCGAAAGAAGTAAATGCATCTGTACTAATGAAAAAATGCTTAATGAAGTGAAAGTGGCTTTGAACAAGAAAAAAAGATGAATGTAAGAAATAATTGCTGCAAAAGCTACGGATGACAGAATGATAATGTTTAGTTGCAAAGAATGTAGTGAAGGAGAATATGGAATGGTCAAGATTAAAAGAGGCAAAGAAAATGCAGAAAAATGGTGAGGGAAGTAAAAAATAGTTTTGGAAATGATTCAAAAGAGGGGAAAAAAGAGCTTCCAGCTGGGTGAATTGAATTAAAAATAAAAGTGATGAAATGATGTGAGAATACTGGAAAGAGCATTTTAGAGATTTGTGTGTAAATGATATGTCATGGAAATAGGATTGAAATGATGATTGAAGAGAACCTTGACATCTAATTGGGGGGATGTCAAGACTTCCATGTGGATTCCATCTTGTTCCAAGAGCAGGACAAAGGTCAAGACAGTTGGAGATGGGCTAGGCGAATGGTTGACCAGGGCATCTTTATGTCTTGTCGTGCTCTTAGTATACCACATCGCTTGCAGAGGCCGCCTTCATGACCATTGTCCTATTCTAGTAGGTTTCATCCACTCAATCCATAGGAATCTGTCTTCACATGCTCGAGATAGACTATCTCACCCACGGTCAATGACCCAACGGATACTCTCAACCTTGTTTGGCCAGCCTGTTGAAGCTGTTGCCTGAGGTGCGGCTACTGCTCATGCTACAGCTACTAGGAGCCACATGTGAGAGTTGAGTGACAGGTGGGGACCAAAGGTGGACAAGCTGCCCTAAAAGGACACGGCATGCCCCCTATACCAGAGGTGCTACTCCTTCCTGAACACCCCATACACCCCAGGACTGAAGTACAGGTGAAACTCGAAAAATTAGAATATCGTGCAAAAGTTCATTTATTTCAGTAATGCAACTTAAAAGGTGAAACTATTATATGAGATAGACTCATTACACGCAAAGCAAGATAGTTCAAGCGATGATTTGTCAAAATTGTGATGATTATGCTTACAGCTCATGAAAACCCCAAATCCACAATCTCAGAAAATTAGAATATTATATGCAATCAATAAAACAAGGATTGTATATAGAACAATATCGGACCTCTGAAAAGTATGTACTCAGTACTTGGTTTGGACCCCTTTTGCAGCAATTACTGCCTCAATGCGGCATGGCATGGAAGCTATCAGCCTGTGGCATTGCTGAGGTGTTATGGAAGACCAGGATGCTTCAATAGTGGCCTTCAGCTCTTCTGCATTGTTCGGTCGCATGTCTCTCATCTTTCTCTTGGCAATGCCTCATAGATTCTCTATGGGGTTCAGGTCAGGCGAGTTTGCTGGCCAATCAAGCACAGTAATCCCACAGTCATTGAACCAGGTTTTGGTGCTTTTGGCAGTGTGGGCAGGTGCCAGGTCCTGCTGGAAAATGAAGCAAGCATCCCCATAAAGCTCATCTGCAGAAGGAAGCATGAAGTGCTCCAAAATCTCCTGGTGGATGACTGCGTTGGTCCTGTACTTAATGAAGCACAGTGGACCAACACCAGCAGATGACATGGCTTCCCAAATCAACATAGACTGTGGAAACTTCACACTGGACTTCAAGCATCTTGCAGTGTGTGCCTCTCCATTCTTCCTCCATACTCTGGGTCCTTGGTTTCCAAATGAGATGCAAAAGTTGCTCTCATCAGAAAAGAGGACTTTAGATCACTGAGCAACAGACCAAGTCTGTTTTTCTTTAGCCCAGGTAAGACGCTTCTGACAATGTTTGTTGTTCAGGAGCGGCTTGACAAGAGGAATATGACATTTGAAGCCCATGTCCAGGATCCGTCTGTGTGTGGTGGCTCTTGATCCACTGACTCCAGCCTCAGTCCACTCCTTGTGAAAGTCTCCAACACTTTTGAATGGCCTTTTCCTGACAATCCTCTCCAGGCTACGGTCATCCCTGCTGCTTATGCACCTTTTTCTTCCACACTTTTTCCTTCCACATAACTTTCTATTAATGTGCTTTGATACAGCACTTTGGGAACCTCCAACTTCTTATGGAATGATCTTACCCCAGAGATCCGGACCCTCCCCACTCTCTCGGCCTTCCGAAAGTCTACTAAGACCTGGCTGTTCTGGCAGGCCTGGGGCTGTTGATCTCATGAGCGAGGTCCAGCCCCACTAAGGTTGAGTGCATGATGTGTCTTTTTTATTTGTTCTCTTTCTATTTTAAACTTTTTAGTATTTTTTAACATTGTTTTATGTAAGCCACCCGGAGTCCTTCGGGATTGGGTGGCATATAAATTTATTAAATCTTGAATCTTGAATCTTTTGCAATTACCTTTTGAGGCTTTCCCTCCTTATGGAGGGTGTCAATGATGGTTTTCTGCACAACTGCCAGGTCAGCAGTCTTTCCCATGATTGTGATTCCTATGAACCAGACTGAGATATCATTTAAAGACTCAGGAACCCTTTGCAGTTGTTATGGCTTAATTAGCTGATTAGAGTGGGACACTTTGAGCTTAGTATATTGCATCTTTTCACAATATTCTAATTTTCTGAGATTGTGGATTTGAGTTGTAAGCAATAATCATCACAATTATGACAAATCACAGCTTGAACTATCTTGCTTTGCATGTAATGAGCCCTATCTCATATAATAGTTTCACCTTTTAAGTTGCATTACTTAAATAAATGAACTTTTGCACGATATTCTAATTTTTTGAGTTTCACCTGTACTTCAGTCCTGGGGTGTAAGGGGTGTTCAGGAAGGAGTAGCACCTCTGGTATAGGGGGCATGTTGTGTCCTTTTAGGGCAGCTTGTCCACCTTTGGTCCACACCTCAGGCAACAGCTTCAACAGGCTGGCCAAACAAGGTTGAGAGTATCCGTTGGGTCATTGACCTTGGGTGAGATAGTCTATCTTGAGCATGTGCAGACAGATTCCAATGGATATATTAGTTTCACTTTTTAAGTTGCATTACTGAAATAAATGAACTTTTGCACGATATTCTAATTTTTTGAATTTTATCTGTACTATAAATGCTAGGGTCCAAGAAAAGAATTGAGGAAGAGAAAGGAATAAATGCTATGATAAATTTGAACAATGGTAAAACTGCTGCTATAGATGGTACACTTTAGTGAGATCGTCTTTCTATAGTGCTCAGTAGCCAAAATGAAACAACTAAGTACAGTGCTTACTCAATATTCAGCTAAGCACAGAAGAACTGCTCCTGATTTTATACAGATGCATAAAGGAGCATGACAAAATGCATTCCTACAAGAAATTGTTATTGTGGCAGGTAGAACAATTCATCTTGTGTCGTAATGACATGTCATGCTGTGATCCAGTTTCTGATGAATGTGAAGCCATGAACACAAATATTGTTTTTTGATTTGTTCAGAAAATGGCAAATGTTGTCCTTAATCTGTACTCTTTCTGAATGTAAATGTAAATAATTAAATGTGTTCATGCATTAAAATAAAATATCACCACTAATGTGATGAAGATTTTGGAAGAGATAGGATTTCTGGGAAGGCTTTTCATGTGCCTTAACAGATGTTCTTATGTTGAAGTGCCAGTTTTTGAATTCATATAAACATCTGTTTCATTGGAAGTCCTCCCTAATGTGTAACAGTGTACAAGTCTAATAATGTATTCCTGATCTTCATTAAAATTCAAAGTAGAGAACGCAGAGTAAGATATTGCTAATAAACAGTTTGAGTGATGATTGTTCAACAAACAACTTGAAAGATAACAAACAAAAGCAGCAGTCTTGATGACGAAGCAGGAAAAAATCATGTAGGGCAAAAGCTTTATTAGAAGATTAGAAGATTTATTACGAATAAAAAAATAAATTTGTAAATTGAAGATTTACAAAACTTTTCAAGCTTCTGAACCAGGGGTCTCCAACCTTGACAAACTTAAGGCTAAAGGACTTCAACTCCCAGCAAAGCTGGCTGGGGAATTCTGAGAATTGAAGTCCTCCAGACTTAAAGTTGCCAAGGTTGGAGACCTACCTACCAAAAGCTTTTCACTTTATAAATATTTGCAGATACTTTCTAAAAACAAGAAAAAAACAGGAAGGGGAAAACTGAAGATGGTTTTCACGAATGCCAGACCTGCATACATTTTCTAGACTTAAATTCTCACAATTTACTAAGCCTTAGACTTAATTCTTAAAATGACACTCTGGGGCAACATACCACTTGATAGGTTCCTTGAGACTGCCAATGTCCCTGCCCTGCATTCTTTTAAAAATAATAATAAAAAAGAATGGAAAGTTAACCTCCTGCATTCCTTAAGAATAACAAAGTTGAAAAAACATTTTTAGAAAATAAATGTTGGGTACTGTAACTCCTTATTTGTAATCACATGGATTTGGATGGCTTATAGCAGATTTCAACTCTGCCATTTTGTCAGAATCAAAATCTTCCAAGACCCACAGTACAGGTTTGAGTTTGTTTAATATTATTAGGAAACACATTTATTTATTTACGGCACTATAAACACCCATATATCTCAGCACAGATTACAATAAAATCCTAATAAAATTTCAAAACATCGTGGATGGATATATATTTTTAAAAACCAGCAACATAAACAATAAAAACACAATATTTTGATCCAATGGCATTTTGTTCCATGATGGAAAAAGCAGAAATTACCCTCAATGTTGGTTACCTCAGAAGCAGGTTGTACAAAAGGTGCTCAGTTGAAAGGTTAAGATAATGTGTTGGATTTTACAAGTATAGGTAAATACCTTTTCCTATAGAACTCTCTGTTTATTTGTTACATTTATATACTGCATCAACCAATTGACCACATTGGCTTTCTTCTATAAACTCGTCAAGATGTCTAAGTGTTATCTTGAGTTGGGTTTGGATAATAACAGACAAATAATGTAACTGCTTCAACACCAAAGTGCTATGGCACGTTTGAGAGATGCTTCTCATTATTCCTCATACTATGTTCTATGTCAATCCTAATTTCTGGGCAGACTTGAAGTACCATCAAGTTATTATTTCAAGAACATTGTAGTAATCCAACTTTGAGATTACCAGGACATATGTTATTGATACTAGGATTCTCCTACAGCTAAAAATCCAACTAGTTTGTTCGCTGACTAGATGAAATTATTCCAGCTCCTTTTTGTCATAGGTGTTTTATGGGTCTACAGCATCATAGTGGATGCAGGTGGACTCTCTAATGACAAACCTGTTTTTAAAGACATCTCATCTGAATTTTGAAGAACTCCAAAATCCACCATCTTGTCCACACATGCTTCTTGTTCTACATTCAGCCTCTTGGAGACATTGTAAAGTCTTCCAACATGTTCAACCTAGAACTTGCAAAAAGAAAACACGCAACTTAGCGCACTGTGTGGACTGAATCATTATGGTTTGTAACCAACTGTTTATAGCCTACTGTGTTATACAAGCTCAGCCAATTATGATTTATTCATTAAATTCGAACATGCTGTGTGGATCCACTCATACTGTATATAATACATTGGAATAATCTGCAAATTTACACATTGGGTCTTGAAGGTATAAGAGGGTCTGGAAAGGGAATTGTTTTGAAACGAAGAGGCATATGGGTTGAAATAATAAATAACTTCGGTGAGATACAGTGATGCTGATGTGCTGCAATTTTAATAGGAACAGAGGAACAGATAGAGACAAAAGAATGAGCAAGTGACTTACTTTGTTTTATAGGCTGTACACAAGCCTGGTTTACTCAGCGATGGTTGAAGACATGAGTAATGTAAGATTATTTCTTTAAACATTTTTCTGAGCAAATATTTTATTGTCTCAGAATGCAATAAGCACTACTGCTAGAATTTAATACTTTTGATAGGATTACAACAATTCATTAGTCTAAATCCATACAATCAGTATGATTAAGTTATTTACTACTGACAAAGCAGCAGTTTGCTGTGAGGAATTCAATGCCCCACATTTTTTATTTATGCTTCCTTACAGGATAGATTTAGGAACAATTAATGTATGTAAATATATGTGAACTATTATGTGCTTTGTTAGCTGATTCACTGTTAAAGTTTCTTCATTTATCAAGCTTGCTTTCCATGTTTCAAATTGAGGGAATGGGGGTTCCTGTAGTGGTAATGTGGATCAGATCATTTCAATTTGCAAGTAGAAAGAATATAGTAGTTACACATTCTTTTATCTCCCTGCCATTGAATCACTGTGAAAATCAAAAGGAAGAGTTGATGTAAGAAGAGGCAGGGCAGCCTAGATGCTATCTATCAGCCTGTCTTGTCTATCTACCCATCCACCCTTTCTCTCTGCCCGAAAGAAGGATTATAATTCAGTCTGCTCTTCCCTGTGCATGTTTCTTATCTGCAGAATTTAGCAGAACATGGTGATTCCTGCTTTGATGTCAAAGTGATGCACCCCATTTAGGTGGTTTAGTCACACACCATTCTGTCATGCCGAAGGGAGTGGCATTAAGATAGGAAACCTTCTGTCCAAAGAGACTCATGGTGTCTCCAAGGCCTTTCAACATTAAGATCACTTAAACCTTTTAATAGCAATAGCACTTAGACTTATATACCACTTCACACTGCTTGACAGGCCTCTCTAAGCAGTTTACAGAGTCAACATATTGCCCCCAACAATTTGGGTCCACATTTTACCCACCTTGGAAGGATGGAAGCCTGAGTCAACCTTGAGCCTGGTGAGATTCAATCTGCCAAATTGCAGGCTGCCGGCAATCAGCAGAAATAGCCATTGCTCCACCGCAGCTCATGAGTATCCTAAAATTCCTTTTAAATCTATTTTATTTTTATTATACAAGCCTTCCAGAGAGTGTTGTTACTAAGATCATATGAGGTAAATAAATATAGCCCTCAGTGAAATGAATAATTCTGTACAATTGTTAGATTTTATTCCCTGCTTTATTGCTCTTGTGTAACAACAACTTATGTTACTGATTTTATTTTCTCTCACACATTTACTGCTAGTGATATTAAAAACAACAACAACCAATGCTTGATCTAGTTATCATGATATTCTTTTGTAAATACAAGAAGACATACCACTGGTTAACTAATCTGGTACTTTTAGACTTAAAACAAATTTGCAATTTCACAGAATCTTTTTCTTTGAACATTAGCACTATGCTGGCTTTTTAATCACCCCTTTCACATTTCACCAATTCTCCAGGACTTTTTTTCCCCAAAATTACATTTGTTATATCTGAGATCACTTCTGCCAGCTCCTTCAACACCCTGGGATATAATTTATCTGACCTTGAGGCTTGAATTCATTTAGGGTAGTTATTGCCTTTATTACTTATTATACCTTTATTAGTCTTGAGCTATGTTCCACCCTTTCTTTAATAGTGTTTGAAAAGCTTCCCTCTCTCTTTTGAAAGAAGACAAATTTCAAAGTGTTAAGCTGCTCCATCTTTTCCCCATTTCCCATGATTACTTACCACCTTTCCTGCACAAGAAAGCAATAATCTTCTTGATGCTTTTTTATTTTGCAGATACCACCAAAATCCCCTTTTATTATATTTTGCATTCCTTGCCAATCTCATGCAGTTTTGAGATTTAAGCTTTTCTAACTCCCTCCTTCCAGATTGAAGCTATCAGACTGTAATCATATTTAGTTATTAGCCCTTTTTCCCATTTTTATTCATCTTTTTGCTTCACAAGTTTTCAGTGAGCTTGCTATTTACCGATAGACTTTTTAAAATTTGCTCCCTCCCTCCCATCCTTAATCAACTGATTCAAACTTGCATGTTTAAATAAACATTTATTTTTTTTAAACAAACATTCATATAGGCAAACATATACCAAATTCTGGATGACTCCCAATCAACATGACTGATTGCTCTCTTCGGTATCTTGAGTTCCAGTGTGACATGGTTGCTTTCATTTAAAATGCCTTCTACCTTCAATCCACCAGCCAATTTTTCTGAGTTGATCAGAATAAGAACCTGAGTAGCTGACCCCCACTTGTTTATTTTATTACCTGAAAAATGAAATTATGAGCATTCCTACATGAGTTATTCTGGGGGAAAAATTCATAAAAATTGAAGTCTCGTATTATCATTGTAACTTGCCCTCTTGAGAATTTGATGAACTGGCTTAGAACAGCATCATCCACATCTTTTGCCTTAGTACAGGGCTGTCAAACTTGATTTCATTAAGGGCTGCATCAGAGCTGTGTTTGACCTGGGGTGGAGGTGGGGGTGGAGAGCTCAAAGTCACGCATCTCAGGGGCACCTGTGGGGGCCAAATGCTAAGGCAGACCCTCCCTCTCATTATAACCTTCCTACCTACCTTCCTACCTACCTTCCTTCTTTCCTTATCTTCTTTTTCCTTCTCTCTTCCTTCTCCTTTCTTCTTCCTTCCCCTCTTTCCTTCTTTTTCCTTCCCTGCTCTCTTCCCGTTTTCCCTTCTTTTTCTTTGTCTTTCCCTTTCTCTTTCCTGTCCCTTCTTGGATGCTGAAATTCAAAAGGGGAAACATTTCTACTTTTGCTTTGTTTTGAGTTTGTTTTGCTAGGTCTCTGCCAGCGAAAAGGGAAGGACTGCCCCCACGGTGCCTCTGCTAGCGAAAACGGAACCCAGACCCAGGCTCGTTTTTTGCTGGCAGAGGCACCACGGGCCATTCCTTCACTGTTTCCAGGATGATCCCGCGGGCCAGATCTAAGCACCCCACAGGCCGGACTTGGCACCCTTGCTTTAGCAGATTGTCTGTATGAAGCTCCTATAATGGTATTATTTGGAGTCTTTCAGCTCTTTAACTCCTTAACCTTTCCCAAATGCTTTTAACAGAACTCCCTGATTAAGATTATTATTATTTTATAATGCATAAAATGCTATGGCTTTGTTTTCATTGGATATATTTATTTTGAATATTTCAAATAGAACTACTATGCCACAGGTTTCCACAGTAATTATCAAGTTAGGTCCTCTAGTTCCTCTTTTCCCATGTTAGGTCCTCTAGTTCCTCTTTTGCATTGGTGTTCAAACTCTAGAAGCTGGGAATGTAAGGTCATACTTGTTTTCATATTTCTGGTGAGTTGGAGCTTTCCGAATATTCTTTTCTTTTCTCATACTTTCTCTAGTCTTATAGGCAACCATATTCTTACCTATTATTCAGCTTTATGCCTGTTTCCTTTCAAGCTTAGTTTAAAGCCCTCCCAATGAAAATCTTTACCAGGGGAACTCTTGCTCCCAATATTTTTTTATTACAGATAATATAAGAAGAATCCAAATCTGACTAAATGATATCATCTTAGCCCGTTGTTGACTTCTAAAACCCCGCTCCTTTTTCTTGGCCATTGATCCTGAATGTGGAGGAATAATGAAAACTCTACTTGTACCCCAAATCCCTTTACCTTTCTATTCTTGGCTTTATTGTCATATACAATTCATTAAAGTGCCCTCTTCTAAAGTATCATTTGCCCTGACACGAATTAGCAGAAATGGCAAGTGATCAGTTGCTTTGATGGAACGTCATAATATATTTCCAACATTTTCCAGGCTATGTGCAGAAGAGAATACACTGCTTGTAACTACTTTTGCCTTTGCCACCACACCTCTTTTTCTCTTCAATAAAGACCTTTAGTTTCATTGATCCCCATGTAAATGATAGTCCTTTCCAATTGCTTGGAGAAACCAGGATGATAGAACTATCTCAGGGAATTCTCCTTGTCCAAAGCCTGAAATTGGCTGGCCACTTCAAGTGGTAGGGTGTCAGTCATTATGTCAATTTAGTGATTTGATAATGTTTGTTAATCATAGTAAAAAACACTTTTCAAAACTATGGATCTTCTTCTGGTTCATCCACATTTTCTTGCCACTTATCTCCAGGTACTTACAATTGAGATGTCTTCTTGCACCTTGGAGTCCTCTTTCTCTCCTTCTAGATACCTTCCTGAGTCTGGTTCTCCTTGAGGAACTCTTTCTGCTTGTCTTTATGGAAACTTCTCTATGAAAAGCTTTGCATTTTTCACCAACCCGAATGAGTCCTAAAGAAGAAAACTTAAGTTCCAGTCTTTTCATCTTATTTCCCAGCAAAGAGACAAATCCGCCGTTGCCAGTGTAATTGGTATCCTGTTCATGTAGGAAGACATATGTAACACCCACATCATCATTGGTCCCTTAAGAGCCCATCTTTTAATGATTTCTGGGGTTACCTTATTTCTCTCTCCACTTATCTTCCTTATAAAATTTGATGTTCTTTTTAGCTATTCTGTTCACTTTCTTTAGTTGTGAGCTTTCTAAAAAGGAGTGGATGAGGTTGAATTGGTAGCACCAAGCTATTTCAGACATTTGAAATAAAAATACCCAGATTTCTTGTATAGAAATGGACAAACCCAACTGCTTTCCTTTCTTTTTTAATTTTTCTTTTAACTCTCAAGTTATTTCTATCCCATTTATGAAGAATTATGTTGTTTGAAGGGAAAATGACTTTCTGGATGATCATAGGAAGTCATCTGGAGAATATTTCATCACAAAAAAGGTACAGGCAAAAGTTTTTGGGTTCAGTAGAATGTTAAAGATGGATGTGAGTCACTTTTAAGAGCTGAGGTGGCGCAGTGGTTAGAGTACTGTACTGCAGGCTATTTCAGCTGATTGCTAGCTGCAGTTCAGCAGTTCAAATCTCACTGGCTCAAGGTTGACTCGGCCTTCCATCCTTCTGAGGTTGGTAAAATGAGGACCCATATTGTTGGGAGCAATATGCTGAGGGCTGTAAAAGCACTATGAAGTGGTATATAAGTGCCAGTGCTATTGCTATTTTAGAAGGAAAACTTCTATTCTCATTCTTAAGCCTTTTCTCCAAGTCTGAAAAAGCACCTTAAATCCTAGTATCAAAACTGGCAGTTTGCTGCCATATTTTCCAAATATAATTTCAAAATATTGAGAGGCTGCTTAGCATTTGACCCTGATTATAAAGTGGTAGGACAACTGTGGTAGGATCTGTTGTAGATCCTGTGCCAGTTGCTGAAAATACTGTCTAGTTCATGGTCTGCCTTAGCCTGCCTTCTTTTATCTGCTATGAACAAAATGTTAAGATTCTTTGGTAGATGATGATTTTGAATGTATCACAAACATCTTACAATACATATACAGTGTAATCTCTGTTAATGCAAATCAGTCAATAAACTTTAACATCACTTTGTCTTCAGTTTTTGCCATGTACATTTCCATGTTACCTACATTTGAAAAGCAAATTACTCCTACCCTGAGCTCTCTTTTGAAACGTAACTGCTTCTGTTTGAATCCAACTGTCACTAAGACTTCCTGGTTCTGCCCACCACTGCCAACACAATGAATTTACACGGTTGTTTTTTGTTTCAGTGTTGTAGGGGCAGGGTAAAAGGAGCACGGATTTATATTAATGCTAATGTTCACGTCATTATAGTTCCAGCAGAATTGGTTGCAGAATTCTTTTATGCCTATGACTGATGGTCCATCATTTCCAATGCTTCCTGCTCTTTACCTTTTGAGGTAGTCCACGTTATGAAGCAGACTCTTTCAGATGATTGGAATGCTAATTAATGGCGTGGCACGACAAAACCGCGCTATGCAAAATAGCGGAGATTAAATCGCGTCACTAAAGTCGCGACGTCATCATCGCGCGTCATCACCGCGGGGACAACAGCGCGGTGACAGAAGGGCGTTCTACATGCTTCGTTCTTTGCCTCCAAAGGTAACCCTCCTCCTCCAGCTGACAGCGGCAGCAGCAGCCTGCGGGAAGGGTCCAGCACAGCCACGGGGGACAGCAGGAAGCCCGCGGGGGGCCCGAGCAGGGCCGCCGACGGCGGAGGAGGACGCAGCGGCGGCGGCGGCTGAGGCTCTCCCGGGGCCGGCGAAGCGGGCTTGCCTGGCAGAGGCAGGCCGCCCTCTTCTTCCTCAACAACATCTCCTTGGATGGGCGGCCGCCGCCACCGGGCAACCTGCTTCGCCGGCCCCGGGAGAGCCTCAGCCGCCGCCCGCCCGCCCGCTCGCCCTGCCTCTTCCTCCGGGGGAGGCGCCGGCGGTGGAGGCCGCCCGTCCAAGGAGATGTTGTTGAGGAAGAAGAGGGCAGCCTGCCTCCGCCGGGCAAGCCCGCTTCGCCGGCCCGGGAGAGCCTCAGCCGCCGCCGCTGCCGCGTCCTCCTCCACTTCCTGCTGCCCCCTGCGGCTGAGCTGGACCCTTCCCACGGGCTGCTGCTGCTGGGCAGCCCGCTTTGCCCCGTGCCCGCTGCCGCTGTCAGCTGGAGGAGGAGGGCTACCTTTGGAGGCAAAGAACGAAGCATGTAGAACGCCCTTCTGTCACCGCGCTGTTATCGCGGCGGTAGGGTCGTTTTTTTCTTAGCGCTTCAGACGCCGCGGATTTGCCTCCGCACTTATGTCGGCGCGGATAAGGACATCGCGGTTTTGTGGTGGAACCAATTAATGGATATGAGCTTTAATAACAGAATCTTTCAAGGCTGGCTATGTTTCCCTTCCCTTCCCTCTTACCCTCCCTGGAATTAAAACAGACCCTCTCTGGGTTTCTTTTCTTTTTTTTAAGATTTGCTTTGTTTCTCAGATATGAAACATGTTTTCTTAAATTGTTGCCATGTAGTTTTTTTTGTCTCCGTGGTTCTCTGCACTAAAAGAGAAAATTTAAACTTGCTTGCCTTGAGGGGAGCAGATATGGAGTCAGGAATTAAAGTGTAGTAGTGATTTGCAGCCATTACTAAGGAGAAAATGGATGTTCTTATTTGTGATGATTGAACACTTTCAAGGCGCCCACATGCAAATGTCTGACTCTATTATGAACCTACGATTGAATAGCTCCAAGAACTTCTTTGTTTTTCTGAGGAAATCCTTGGACAAATCCTCCTAATCCCATTTGTAGAACACTCAGTGTAAAGGTTTAGCTCCATCAAAAGTATCACGATTCACTACAGGAGATTTTTTGTGCATTCAACATTGCCAGTATTCAACTTCACAGACAAAAGGCCTTTCCCATAGCTCATGCTTTCCATTATATTCTAGCTAGAGTATGTTAATTAAAAAAGAGGGAAGCTGGTCCTTTATCATACAGTGGGGAAAAAAGACTGTTTACAGAGGCCCAACAGGAACAGTCTAGTTTTAGTTTGGCTGTCAAGATTTCCTGATGATTCTAAACTGCATTGATTATGCAAGATTAGTAATACTGAATCTTTTGGGCTGATTGTTCAAAGATTCGGCAAATACCTAAATTGACTCTGATGGTATAGCCACCTTTCTGCCAAATAAGAGAGAAACAATTATTTACATTTTCATTTATAACTGAACACACTCACTAATACAAAAGTGGTTTTCACAGCTGATAGTGTGCTCATTTTGGAGACTATGGACATGGGAGTGGGTCGGAGCATAGCGGTCGTGACAGGGAGAGGCAGATATGGCGGGGACCTTAGGGCTGGCCATTACCGGGGAAGGAGGGTTCGCTACATTACAGAGATCCCTCCTTCCGGCCCTAGGAGTCCCACTCCAAGACCAGATGGCGCGAGTAGTCAGGACCCTGGTCTCAGGCTGTTGTCGCTAAATGCCAGGTCTGTTGTTCATAAAGCTCCCCTCGTCCGGGACTTAATTACTGACGAGAGGGCAGACCTGGCATGTATTACTGAAACCTGGCTGGGCACAGAAGGAGGAGTCCCCCTTGTAGAGATGTGCCCAGAGGGATTTCAGGTGCTTCATCAGCCGAGAGCCCAGGGAAGGGGTGGCGGTGTGGCTATTGTAATCCGGGAGTCTCTGTTACCTCGTAGGGTCCCTGCTCCGGAGCTTGTCGGGTGTGAGTCTCTGCTGATAAAGTTGGACCTCAAGGGTCAAGTGGGTTTGCTGCTAACGTACCTGCCTCCCAACTGCGTTGCAGCATCCCTCCCCTCGCTCCTCGAGTCAGTAGCCGAGCTGGCGGTTGAGTTCCCCAGGCTTATAGTTCTGGGGGATTTCAACTTGCCATCGCTCGGTGAACGCTCTGACGGGGCGCAGGAGTTCATGGCTTCCATGACAGCCATGGGCTTGACCCAAGTAATTCGGGGCCCAACCCACGCAGCGGGTCACATGCTCGACCTCGTATTCCTCTCGGAGCAGTGGATGTGTGATCTTGGTCTGAAGGGTAATGAGATCATACCCCTGTCGTGGTCGGACCATTGCCTACTGAGGCTTGACTTCCGGAGGCCATACCCCCACCGTAGGGAGGAGGAACCGACCAGGTGGTTCCGCCCCAGGCGACTTATGGACCCTTTGAGGTTCCAGACGGAGCTTGGGGTTATTCCTGATACTCTCGCCCACAGTTCGGCGGAGACTCTGGCCGCCGCCTGGTACTCGGCGGCGTCGGAGTCTCTCGACCGGATTGCGCCGCTACGGCCCCTCCGGGTCAGTGGATCCCGGAGAGTTCCCTGGTTCACCGAGGAACTCCGGGAGAAGAAACGCCGGAGGAGATGCCTAGAGCACCAGTGGAGGTCCGATAGGTCCGAGGCGAACCGAGCACTTTTAACTACCTGCACCAAGGACTATGTCCGAGCATTAAGAACCGCAAAAAGATCTTATATTTCTGCCTTGGTTGCGTCCGCCGAGTCGCGCCCAGCCGCCCTGTTTAGGATAACCCGCTCCCTCCTTAATAGGAGGGATGCGGGAGACCCCTTGCAGGGTAGGGCTGAGGATTATGCTCAATTCTTGGCGGACAAAGTAGCTCGGTTTCGATCGGACTTGGACTCCACCGCAGTAGGTCCAGCTGAGTCACAGGAGGATTACTTGTTACATCAGCTCTGGGTTGAGTTCCAGGAAGTTGCCTCTGGGGATGTGGACAAGGCCATTCGAGCTGTAAGTGCCTCCACTTGTATTTTGGACCCGTGTCCCTCCTGGCTGGTGGCTAACAGCAGGGAGGTGACACATGGCTGGATCCAGGCGGTTGTCACCGCCTCCCTTCGGGAGGGGCACTTCCCCGCCGTACTTAAAACGGCGGTGGTGAGACCCCTCCTGAAGAAACCATCGTTAGATCCAGCCATCTTAAACAACTTTCGTCCTGTCTCCAACCTTCCCTTTATCGGGAAGGTTGTTGAGAAGGTGGTGGCCTTTCAGCTTCAACGGGCCTTGGAGGAAGCTAGCTATCTTGACCCCTTCCAGTCCGGCTTCAGACCTGGTTACAGCACAGAAACCGCTTTGGTCGCATTGACCGATGATCTCTGGAGGGCCAGAGATGGAGGCTATGCGTCCATCCTGGTTCTCCTTGACCTCTCAGCGGCTTTCGATACCATCGACCATGGTATCCTTCTGCGACGACTGCGGGAGGTGGGAGTGGGAGGCACTGTTCTGCGGTGGTTCTCCTCCTACCTCTCGGACAGGTCGCAGTCGGTGTTGGTCGGGGGGCAGAGATCGTCCCTGAGGCCCCTAACATGTGGGGTACCTCAGGGTTCGGTCCTATCCCCCCTACTATTTAACATATACATGAAACCGCTGGGCGAGATCATTCGGAGGCACGGGATAAAATACCATCAATATGCGGACGATACGCAATTGTATCTGTCCGCCCCGTGCCAACTCAATGAAGCGGTGGACGTGATGAACCAGGGTTTGGAGGCCGTTAGGAACTGGATGAGTGCTAACAAACTGGTACTCAACCCGGATAAGACCGAGTGGCTGTTGTGTTTCCCCCCCAATAATTTGGCTAATATACCAACGCTTAGGCTGGGGGGTCAAATTTTATACCCCTCAGATAGGGTCCGCAACTTAGGAGTCCTCCTGGACCCACAGCTGACTTTCGATCACCAGCTGTCAGCTGTGACCAGGGGGGCATTTGCCCAGGTTCGCCTGGTCCGCCAGTTGCGGCCCTACCTAGACCGGGGGGCTCTCACAACAGTCACTCGAGCCCTTGTGATCTCTAGACTGGAATACTGCAATGGGCTCTACATGGGGTTGCCCCTGAAGTGCATCCGGCGACTGCAGCTAGTCCAAAATGCAGCCGCGCGAGTGATAGTGGGCGCACCGCGGTTCGCCCACGTTACACCTGTCCTCCGCGAGCTGCATTGGCTGCCTGTTGGTCTCCGGGTGCGCTTCAGGATACTGATGACCATCTTTAAAGCACTCCATGGTAGCGGGTCTGGGTACTTGAGAGACCGCCTTCTGCCGATTACCTCCCTAAATCGACCAATTAGATCGCACAGACTGGGCCTCCTCCGAATTCCATCTGCCAGTCAATGTCGACTGGCGACCACACGGAGGAGAGCCTTTTCTGTTGCCGCCCCGACCCTGTGGAACGAGCTCCCCATGGAGATCCGTACCCTCACCACTATCCAGACCTTCCGCGCAGCCCTCAAGATCTGGCTCTCCCAGCAGGCCTGGGGATAGGTTTCCAATTACCCGCCCGAGTGTTTGATCGCTGAATGAAAGTTGTGTTTTATTATTTTTTCTTTGTGCACATATTGTTTTGTTTTTGACCTTGCACCCCCCTCCCCTGTGGTTGTAAGCCGCCCTGAGTCCCCTCAGGGAAAAGGGCGGCATATAAATCCCAATAAAACCTTAAACCTTAAACCTTAATGGTTATAGATATCCTCTGCACTTCCACCTTGAAAATGAGTTTTTCCTATCCTTGATATCATATTTATTTATGGGTTTTCTTGTAGAACTTAGAGAGATAAGTGATCTCTGTCAGTAAAACTTTTACTGTCTGTTTGTCAGATTTATAGTCTTAATTACCTCTTTACTGAAGAATGATATTAAAATTATCTGCAGAGAGCTACAAAGAAAAAGGAATTGGATTGAGGAAGAATTTTCCTGCCTTGACAACTGAAAGTATATAGATGCAGGGAAAATGTTATAATAAGGGCTTTTTTTATCCCCTCCCAGTTTTAAATATTGTAAACTGAATCACCATTTTAAGATGTTTTATTTTGTTTTATATATTTGTTTGTTTTATATATTATATATTATATAATTTATTTTGTTTTATTTTGAAGGAAGTTCCTTCCTTCCTTCCTTCCTTCCTTCCTTCCTTCCTTCCTTCCTTCCTTCCACTTCAAAAGAGCTTTAGACATTTTCAGTTTATTTCATTTTCCGATCACATACTCTATATCTTCTAAGCCAGGCAGGGGAAAAGTCAAGTAATGCACCAGCAAGATAGATGAACAGTCAGAAACCTGCCCATCAAATCATCCAGTGCAGAGAGTATCCAGCAAGACAGCTGGAGAAGCTTTGTTAAGAATTTCATATGCTGAAGAGCAAGGAAGCTGTTCAGGCACTGGTAAAATTAGAAATCTAGTTTCTTATTGATTCCAGTTCAGTTTGGAATAAAAAGGGAGGAATCTGAATTTCAGGAAAAGAGTATTAAAATATATGGTTTGCTTCAAAATTACACTGCTAGAAAAGAGGCTGCATGAACAGTTTCCCTCAGACTATTGATTTTAATGATCCCAAATATGTACATTCTTATTAACTTGTTCAGAGAAGGAAAATTGGTGACACAATTTCTCATGATTTGGACATTGGAAAAAATAATGTAAGCCCAATAATGGGGTTAAAATGCTTTACAAAACAAAGAGGCTGGTGAGAAGATCCTGCACACCACACTCATTTGCATTACTGCTCCACAAAATTGGTTTGCAGGAACAGAAATGTAGAGAGATACAGTAAATAGAGTTGGTGTAACTGCAAACCAAAGATCTCAGAGTTAAATCACCATCAATGTTATATCAGGACCAACCTACCAGCTTGAGAGCCGCAACACTGAAGACGAAAGTCTCCAGTTGAACAAAAATTAAGAGAATGAAGATCATTACAGCATGCTGTCATACATGCATTCATACATATAACAAGTCAACAAAACACAGCTTCAATAGAGTGCTGATGCGAATGTGTCCACTGTCTTATAGCCCTAAGGTGGGTCTCTACTGCATGGACCTGTCCTTCCTAATTACTGTTGCAGACTGTAGAAAGTAAGGTGAACTAAACTTAGTTAGGTTCCCCTTTCCTTCACTGATCTGAAACCTTATTTTTTTTTTGGTTTCACTCCTTCTTACTCTTTTTCTGCACTCTACATCCCGTTAGTTACTGCTAAAGAATATATATTTGCTATGCTAGATTAAGAAGTAGGATATAAAGAATGTAGAATAACAGTTGGAAGGGACCTTGGAGGTCTTCTAGTCCAACCCCCTGCCTAGACAGGAAACCCTATACCATTTCAGACAAATGGTTATTCAACATCTTGAAAACTTCCAGTGTTGGGGCATTCACAACTTCTGGAGGCAAGTTGTTCCACTGATTGATTGTCCTAACTGTCGGGAAATTTCTCCTTAGTTCTAAGTTGCTTCTCTCCTTGATTAGTTTCCACCCGTTGCTTCTTCTCCTTTGGAGAATAGCTTGACTCTCTCTTCTTTGTGGCAGCCCCTGAGATATTGGAACACTGATACCAGTGTTCCAATATCTATATAGGGGATAGTCAGTATCTATATCTATATAGGGGATAGTCTCCCCTATATAAAAGGTGAGGCCAAGACATGGGTGCCCATTTGATATATGAGAAAGTAACTGTTATTTTTTAAAATATCTTTTTTATGCTTGAGCAGATTTGCCTGTCTACAGGGTGTCGTTGGGAAGATTAGTTTAATTCTGAATGCTGGACTGTCCTCAATCCCTATTTTCCACTTATCAAAAGTGTTTGCTTATGAGCACCCCTTATATCTGCCAACAGATGTATAGCTCGGTATTGCAGATTGATTTCAACTTCTAAAGTGTTTGACTAATTAAAATATTCAGGTCAGCTACAAACAGAAGGGTAACTTCATTTTCCTTCCCTGTCTTTGGAAGAAAAGGCAGCACATAGTAAATACTATCGTTGGGTGAGAGTCTTATTTTCTTTATTAAGATATTTTTCCCCAAAACATTGTACATATGTGTAGGTTTCTCCAATCTGATACATTTTAGTTGTATTAGTGTAGAAATCCCGCTATTTCCTACAAACCTGCTGACTGGATGTGATGGGAACTGGAGTACCAGATGTGATAACTCTTTAACATTTTAGGAGGCATCTCTATTCTTGGCCCAAGTTGAGTAGTGAGTGCAAGTTGTCTTCAGGCGAAGAGGACATTTGCAAGAGAAGGAAATCATTACACTTTAATTAAAATGCTTATTTCCTTGGGTAATAGTGTTAAATGATTATTATGATGGTAACATGAAGCTGACTCTGAAATTAACTGAGAATTCAGGGAATCATAACCTTGCACATTTAGAATAGCCCTACTTGGAAAGGTGAGGGGTAGAACTTGGAAGAATTTGTGGTTCTGACTAAGTCCAAGTATTTATGTTGGCAAGTAGCAAAGATAATTTCTGCCTCACAGAAATCCAATTTTAAAATTAGACCAGAAGACATGCATCTTTTGTATTGTTTCTTTTTTAATTTTTATTTTGCAAATGCCATTACACAGCTGAAAATACTTTGCAAATTTGGAGACTTCTTGACAGTCCCAACATATTTCAAGAGCACCACTTTGGGAATAGTTACTTTAGACATACTATTATCTGCATTGGAAACATTTTGCAAGTAAGCAGTTGGTTCTAAGCACACTGAATGTCTCAATCATATGAGTCAGGCTTGGTCATGTGGCTCTTTTCTTTTCAGTCAGCTACCCACCACTATGAATAATCAGACACTGCCTCTGTTATTGAGCTGGGGTCATGAGGAAAATGCACTCATGCATTTTGGAGTACATGTAGGACGTCAAGGTAAATAGCCATGTCAACAACAAAATTGGGCAGAACATATCAAGGACAGTTACATAAAGATGTCTGACATTGTCGTTGACGTGAGGATCAACCAGAACATTGCTGTTTTCTGCCTCAGTGGGCTTTTTCTTGCCTTGCATTCCAGATCTTTTCTCCCTAATTGGCAAAATTAAGTTGGAACACCAGCTTATCAACCAGCTGCAAGCTACAATAATTTAGAAGCCTACCAAGCTGCCCAGCAGCTCATAAGCAGAAAGAACTTTTCTACCAGAAAGCTGATGCTCTGGGTAAAGCAAATGTCTTTTGCAATTAGTTTGCTACACAGGACTATTTCTCTAGTTCTCATGCAATTTGCGACTTTCGGGAAAGTAGCTATCTTTCATCAAAATCAGTATATTGTAAAATTGTCCCACATTTCTCAGGATAAATACTTTATCCTTCCTAATTTCAAATTGTACATTTTAAGAGAAGAAAATTAATTATATTTGTCAATTGCTTTTCACTTACTATGGAACAAATTCTCTAGAAGCTGTGGCTTGAAAAACAAGCAGTAAAGTACTGTTTCCCCGAAAATAAGACAGGGTCTTATTTTCTTTTGACCCCCAAAATATTGATTGGGCTTTATTATTGGGGGGGGGCAGAGCCCCATTCACTGACCTAGGGGCATTCCGAACGTGCCAAGCCACGGGAGCCGGAGGGTGGTGAACAGGCGCTCATGCAGCTTGGCGATACTCCTAGGTCAGTGAATGGTACTGTGCCTGGCTGGAAAGGGGATTTGCCGGGCAGCTGCTTGGCTGCTGCAACAGCGCAATACAGCTGTTCGACCCTGAGGTCCAGCTCTTTGAGAACCCCGCTCACAAGAGAGCAACTGGCTGGCAACCCTCCTCTCCAGATGGGCACAGCACCGCTCACCGACCTAGTGGTATCCCCAAGGTGGCAAGCAATGCGAGCCTTTGCCCCCTCATCCCGTTCCAGCTGCTTGGCGCCTTCGGGATACTGCTAGGTTGGTGAATGGCACTCTGCCTGACCGGGGGGGGGGGGTTTGTTGCTGTCTAGGGGGCTTATTTTCAGGGGAGGGCTTACATTTTTGCCCACCTGAAAAATGTGGCATGGTCTTATTATCATATGTCATATTTTCAGGGAAACATGGTATTTCCTTTCATTATGGAACATAGGTAACTATACTCAAAACTAACCTCCATTTGCCCTATACAAATTAAGGGTCCCAAGGATACATAGGTCCTCAGGGAAGTTTGACATTATACTTAAGAAACAAAACTTTTCTATATGTAATTAAGCTAATGATTTAACAGAAGCAACAAGGTTTTTAAAAAAAATAGAGAGCAATCACTAATAACTGGATATACCTTATACAACTTTCACTGAACTGGTCCCCTTGGTTGCATTGGGATTGCAGTTCCAGAATTTCCAGTACATGCAGTCCATCAATAATTTGGATTAATGGTTTAACGTTTTCATATTCCAATGCTTGTCTTATTTATCAACCAACCCAGAATAAGGCACAAAGAATAAAAGCATAGGAAGGAACCATCGCATTAGTATCAGAAGCTATAAAGTAGCTTTTTACTAATGGAAATGTTTTCACAATGTGTATACGCATTTCCATTTCGAAGAGTTAATGACATGTAATGAGGCCACATAATTGAACTCTATACTCTTTCTAGCTAACTTTTGGCTTAAAAAAAATGAGGAATGACTTTTTTTTTAAAGTACTCGATTTTAATAGTAAACATTGTGAACTGGCCACAGTAGTTGTGATTATCCAAATTTCAATTCAAGTTGTACTTGTGAAAGCATATAGAAAAGTCAGACTGAAGGGGACGTGACCCCTTGTGGATTACATCCACTGCTCTGTCCTGCTCTAATACATAATATGAGCATAACACATAAAGACAGAGACCAAGTAAAAAGCTAACAACCAATTATATTTTAGAATAGTATCTGAGCCAGACCATCCTGTTAAACTGTAATGTAGTTTGTTTTGGCTTGACGGTTTAGGTGAATACAGCAGGTGTTTCATTGTATTGTGTGCATAAAATAGAAGTAGATGTTTACTCTTCACAGGAAGAAGAGCATATGGGGAAGCACCCTTATTTTTTTCTCATTTGTGCTCTGTTGCATTACATGCTTTTATGCTGTAGTAATCAAAAGAGAGACGTGGTGGGGAAAAAAATAGGAAAAAAGGAAGAAGCTTCCCCAGCCTTGTGCTCATTTTCGTATGAAGAACTGGTCTGACATTTTATAGCCTGAGGCAGAGAAACATACATTACTTCTGCTGTCGATGACCTGGCATCAAAGACCAATACTCTGCTTGGTGATCTGAGGCAGAAAATCCTACGAGCAACTATCCTGCTCACAAAAAGTGACTGATATTCTGATGTTCTCAGCATATATACCAGTTATTGCCTTAGCAATCATTTACTCAGTTTCCCTGTGTTTAGGTCCATAAGACATGCTGAATGGTAAATTAACCCATTGGATAGTTTATATAAAACAAGGATCCCTAACCCCTGGTCCACAGCCTTCTGCCGGGCCATGGCCTGTTGGGAACTGGGCCATGCAAGCAGTGTGCAAGTGTGTGAAGCTGCATTAGTGCAAGCGGCACACATGTAGCAATATAGCAATAGCAATAGCAGTGGACTTATATACCGCTTCATAGGCCTTTCAGGCCTCTCTAAGCAGTTTACAGAGAGTCAGCATATTGCCCCCAACAATCTGGGTCCTCATTTTACCCACCTCGGAAGGATGGAAGGCTGAGTCAACCCTGAGCCGGTGAGATTTGAACCGCTGACCTGCTGATCTAGCAGTAGCCTGCAGTGCTGCATTTAACCACTGCGCCACCTTGGCTCTTCATACATACATACACACACCATTGCCAGTGCCGGTCCACAGAGCTGGAATGGTTGGAGACCGCTGATATGAAATGCTTGTCTAAAATCCTTTTGGCCAAATAATTTACTGATGTGCTAGACTTATATATTGCTTTTCTTCAATGTATTGCTTTGGGACTCACTGGAGAAGAGCCTAATGCTGGGAACGATTAAGGGCAAAAGAAGAGGGGGACGACAGAGAATGGGTGGCTGGCTGGAGTCACTGAAGCAGTTGGTGTGAGCTTAAATGGACTCCAGAGGATGGTAGAGAACAGGAAGGCCTGGAGGAACGTTGTCCATGTGGCCGCGATGGGTCGTGCCCGACTTCGCAACTAACAACAACATTGCTTCTATCCTGCCCCTGCCAACTCTCTGACATATGCACAGACCATTTGCATATAACAAATACCTATTAAATATGCTAACATAAATGAAAAAGCAAACAAAATACTTCATCTGAAAACTATCCCAGAGTTGCAGAGGGTAAGGGCTGTCCTAGCCCTGCCTTTCAAAAAAGCATCTTTAGTCTTTTTCCCACTAGCCCTTTTGAAACATGATTGTTCATAAAAGCAGCTCAGCTTCTCTTTACTGCCTTTTTAGATTGCAATAATGTGCAGTAAAACAGCATGAAATTAAATTTCTTGCTAATTGTACCAAACTGGCAGTGCAGAAGAGGGTAATGGGTAGCAAAAATATCCAAATGCAGCATTGATTTCCAGAACAAACAGCATACAGGAAGTTTTCAGCTACCATTGGCCTCATTCTCTTGCCACGAGGGTGGATTCCTTTTGCTAGTAATACACTATTTAATTTGCAGAAAACCTGCTAAACATTAAATGAACACTGAATGTATCCTAGCACTGGGTTAAGAAAAAGTACAGTTATTTGCTCTTCTTTGGGGCACAGGTGGGCAACCAGCAGCTCCCGTACCAGATGGTTCCCTTACCTGCTCTGTGGTCCATGGAGTTCTAGGAATTCTACCCACTTTTCCTAGTGCTAAGCTACTGGACAACATGGAACAGATGTCTATTTTGCCAATACTAATGGCAGCCTGGAAATACAGATCTTGAGTAAGATGACAGGGAAAGAGGGGATTGACTCTGGTCATCTTCTTGACAATTGCTTATAATGGAAGCAGAGAAGTAACAATATGAAGAAATTGGCCTAGAGATTATTTTTTCTGATGATGATAATTCTTCTCAGGATTGTTTCTTTCTACTACCCTGTTTTCCCCAAAATAAAATCTCCCCGGATAATAAACCCAATGGGGCTTTTAAGTGCATGCACTAAATAATCCCTGAAAACATGCCATCCCTGAAAATATTGCAACACAGCAACAGTGATGAGGTGACCAAACTGGCCTCCTCTTCAACCTCAAAAATAATAAGACCTCCCCGAAAAGAAGGCTAAGTGTTTATTTCGGGGGTCAAAAGAAAATAAGATCCTGTCTTATTTTCGGGAAAACACGGTATGCTAAGTAATGGAGGAGTAGCATTGTAGAGAAGGATATGGATCTTGTGTCTGAAATAGAAGGAAAAAGATAAGGGTGTCTGGGTTTATACTTTATACCAAACTGTGGATTTGATCTGGCTTCTGTATGAATGTATTTCATCTTATTCAAAAGTAACTTATTCAGTGTAACTGGTGTGGAGTCCCAGCTTCTTGGGATTCTGGGATTGCACAGCACACTAAACCCAAACTAACCACACCATTAGTTTACAGAATATACTGGCTAAAATGTAATTGAATAGTTTGTGCTTGTGTTTTATGTAAAGCATGTTCACAGCATGTTCTTAATTAATTAATTAATTAATTAATTTGTTTAACATATTTCTATGCCACTGGAATAGAAAAGATTCTTGGTGGTTTAATCAAGGTTTGCTATGTTAGACTGGATAAATTCACACATTATAAGCCATGAGTTGTTTTAGTCATGATTTTCTGAGCAAACGAAACAATCTGATTTATATGTCATAGTAAGCAAAAACTTAAGTCCAGTTTTATATTCTCCATGGAACAGTATCAGTTCACCTCACAGATTTTTTTGTTGTGGGGAAAATAAAAGGAAGGAGGATTAGGAATGTTTGTGGCCTTGAGTAACTCATAAAGCAATAAAAGCAGAATAAATATCTAATAAATAATATTTTTGAACATAGGTCTTTTTGTTATGAGACAAAAAAGGTAACCATTGACATGTATAGAATATGTACCTCCAGAGACATTTTTCAGGGGAAGCAAATCTGTATTATAACATTTTGAATGGAAAAAATAATAGGCCACATTTAAATAGTCCCTGTGTTTTGGTTCTAAGCAGGCTGAAACTGGATCAAGATGATTGAACACAAAAAAAAAGAATGTTTTCCATGGCAAACCAATAAATATAGTCCATCCTGACTAGAAATGGGTTCTGGGCTCTGATTGGTGTGCTGTAGGACAGCCCACTCTACCGGTAGCTGCCAGAGAGACAAGACCCCTCTGGCGTGCAGTTGAGGTTTTTTCCTTTTGTGTGAATGACAATATTGTGGAAGACCAAATATATGGGTCTTCTGTGAGATGGGTATTCTGGCACCACAGTTTGCTTCCATTAAGGTTTAGCCTTGCATAGCTTTGGGCTCAGGGAGAATGGCTTGCTTGGCCAGGATCAATGGTAGAAGAAGAGCTAGGTCTCCTCTGGTCTTCTGGACAGGCTGATGCTGTGGCCAAATGTTTTCTCAGATGCTGCCAGACTAGCCACTTCAGGGTGACGTGCAGTGATGATGCAGATTGCTGGAAAGGACCTATAACAGGAGTGAAATTCAGCAGGTTCTGACAGGTTCTGGAGAACTGGTAGCTAGCCTCAGAGTGCGGTGGGTATGGAGATTTTGCAATATCCTTCCCCTGCCACACCTTGCCCACAGAACCAGTAATAAAACAAAATGAATTTCACCACTGACCTATAGCCAGAGAAACTGGGTGGGGTGGGGAGGACAGGTATGGTTTCCTCTGGATCTGTGGTCAGAGCACAGGGAGCAGCCAGTGGAGAGCTTCTTTTCCACTTGCGGCCAAGAAAGTAACCGGTTGTCAGCTCATTGCAGGGATGTGAAAGGATGAGTGCTTTTCAAAGTGACTTTTCTTCCACATCTAAGAATTTAGGTTAAACCAGAGCAAGTTAAAAGCAGAATGCTGTTATTAAGAAGCAAACTGTGACACCTGCTTTAAAAAGTTATGTAATGCTGTGCAAAATGGATTTTCTTCTGTTTTCTTCTGTGATTTTTAGATCCCTTACCTAAAGATCTTTCTTTACTTTCAAAGAAGATTTTAAGGATACCTGCTAAGTTAATATTATATTCAATAATCTTTTGAATCCTAGTATAGTTTGTTTTTTAGCTGTAAATTACAAAGTTGTTTGGAGAAGCTGTGAATGTTTTAAAAAATTATACACTGTACTAGAGGAAGCTCAATTATTCCACCTCCTGAAAAACTGAACAGTTGTTAAGGTAATACATATCATATACTTTTCCAGGAGTTTTTACTCTATATAATGCCGGATTAAAACTTTGGTAAGCAAACTTGATTTTCAAGGACAAAATCTGAATATTCTATTTTGCATTGCACGAGCAATAAAAAGATTTTTTGCCTTAGGCTGAGATCAAGGGCCAATCCTACTGTTAGGCAGAGAAAGTACAGTTCTGCCTAATATGCATAAATTTCTTAGGTATTGTGTGGTAAAATCAATGTTATTCACTTCCATTGTTTTTCTTTTTGTTCCTTTTAATAGCTAAATTATTTAAGGGGAGTATGTGCTGTTAAGATGTTACTTAAAATACACACCAGTATTCTATAAAAATGACTTTCAGGAGGAGCTGTAAAGATGGGCTTTTTTGCAGTGGTTTTGTGAACCTAGCTATTGACATTTTAAAACTGTGGTTTGTAGTTTAGCGTGTATAAAGCAAACATTAAACTAACTATTTAACTGGTAAATTAACTGGTGTGGGAGAAGACTCCTGCGAGTCCATTGGACTGTGCAAGGTGATCAAACCGGTCAGTTCTAGAGGAGATCAACCCTGACTGCTCTTTAGAGGGCCAGATCCTGAAGATGAAACTCAAAATACTTTGGCCACCTAATAAGAAGGAAGGAAGGACTCACTGGAGAAGAGCCTAATGCTAGGAAAGATTGAGGGCAAAAGAAGAAGGGGACGACAGAGAATGAAGTGGCTGGATGGAGTCACTGAAGCAATAGGTGTAAGCTTAAATGGACTCCAGAGGATGGTAGAGGACAGGAAGGCCTGGAGGAACGTTGTCCATGGGGTGGCGATAAGACATGACTTCGCAACTAACAAAAACAACAAAATTAACTATGATGAAGCAAATCAGGTTAGGTGCAATGTGTAGATGGGTCAAAATGCTTGAACATCTAAATATACTGGAACAGAGTGCAACTTGTAAGTAGGAAGTGGTCCAGTACATGGGAGTTCAGGAAGTTTGTTTATGGGTGAGGTGGTAAAGATATAATGATGCTTCCTTCTTACTTTTTAAAGCAATAGTTACAATCGAATGGGTATATTTTCTCTGTACTTTTCTATGTAAGCTGCTTTGAATTATTTATGATTGCAAGGGACCAAGAGGAGCATATCCCAACAGATCTGAACAATTAATATCAATCTCTGTTTTTTAAAATGATACTCAGAATCCATTTTCTGAAGAGATTGGA
This sequence comes from Thamnophis sirtalis, assembly GCF_051295495.1. NCBI lineage: Eukaryota > Metazoa > Chordata > Lepidosauria > Squamata > Natricidae > Thamnophis > Thamnophis sirtalis. The sequence continues at coordinate 29,969,614 of NW_028261385.1, read as the reverse complement.
CAATAATTTGTCTGAAATGGTACAGGATTTTTCTTTAAGCAGAAGACCTCCAAGGTCCGTCTCACCCAACTCTGTTCTTCTGTTATTCTGAAGAGGTTTCTTTTCCCTACCTAATGCAACACTCACATCCCTGTTAATATTTTGTCTGCTGTAACTGCACAAGCAACTTCGGAATGTGAGAAGATAAGGCACTGTGCGCCCCAAACTATTAAAGGAGCATCACATGAAGCTTCAATAACCTGATAAGGTATTTTCTGCTAGGTATCCTCATTATAAAATTGTTTCTTCTGATCCTTGCCTGGTCATGAAGTGTGACCTTCATATTTTTATTCACAGGGAAGAAAAATATCAACTGAAAACCAGTTCATCCATGGTTATCTAACAGATACTCAGGCCAACAAATAAAGTCTCTCTCTCTTTCTCCCTTCATAGGTAAAAATTTCCTTTTCCTCCCCCCCCCTCTCTCTCCTCTTGCCTCCCCCGATACATTTCAGACAAAGGGCTGAAATGTCTATTTTTAAAAGCCTCCAGTGATGAAGGACCCATAATTATTGCAGCAAGCCATTGCATTGATTTATTCTCACTATCAGGAAATTTCTCCTTAGTTCTAGGTTGGTTCTTTCTTTGATTAGTTTCCAACCACTGCTTGCTGTCTTCCATCTTCCTATCTTCTGGTGCTTTGGACAATAGGCTGACTCCTCCTTCTTTGTGGCAACCCTCAAATATTGGAGAACTGCTAGCACATCATCCCTAGTTCTTCTTTTCACTAGGCTAGACATACCCAATTCCTGCAACTGGTCTTTTATGTTTTAGCTTCCAGCCCCTATATCATCTTTATTGCTCTTCTCTGTATTTTTCTAGAGGCTCAACATCTTTCTATAGTATAGTGATCAAAACTATAGCCGTCCTGAGTCTCTCGGGAATAGGGCAGCATACAAATTGAATAAATCCAAATCCAAATCCAAAACTGGATGCAGTATTCCAAGTGTGGTATTACCAAGGCCTTATAAAGTGGTACTAAGATTTCACGTGATCTTGAACTTATCTCTCTGCTAATGCAGCCTAGGATAACATTGACTTTTTTGGTGGATGCAATACAAGGCTGGCTCATAGTTAAGTGATTGTCACTAGGATTCCAAGATCTGTCTTGCAGTTATTGCTACAGAGCCAAGTTTCACCTAATCTGTACCTGTGTCTTTGGTTTCCCCCCTCTAAGTGTACAACCTGACTTTCCTCTACATAGAATTTTATTTTGTGGGATAGGGCACAGTGTTCAAGTCTGTTGAGATTCACCTGGATCTTAAGCCTATCCTCTGGGGTGTTGGATATTCCTGCCAGTTTAGTATTGTCTGCAGATTTGATGAGTTCCCCTTCTAAATCTAAATCTAAATCTTTTATAAAGATATTGAGGAATACTGGGCCTAAAACATAACCTTAGGGTACCCATTGCTTACTTCACTCCATATAGATCAGAGGTAGTCAACATTTTTATACCTGCCGCCCACTTTTGTATCTCTGTTAGTAGTAAAATTTTCTAAACGCCCATTGGTTCCACAGTAATGGTGATTTTATGAAAACCTAATGAAAATTTTTAAATAATGCTATGAATTTTTTTTAAAGTCAATTAAATTTTTTAAAAAGGAAAGTGCTTCAGTATCGGACAAAACCCCTACCGCCCACCATGAAAGCTGGAACGCCTACTAGTGGGCGGTAGGGACCAGGTTGACTACCGCTGATGTAGATGTAATTCCATTAAGGACTATACATTGAATGTGGTTTGTCAGCCAGTTATGAATTCATCTGGTGGTGATGCTGTCTATCCCACATTTTTCCAGCTTACCAAGAAATAAGTTGTGGTCTACACCTTACACCCACAGCATTTCACTGGTCCACTAATTTAGTTAACTTTGTCAAAGAATGAAATAAGATTTGTTTAGCATGATCTGTTTTTGACAAACCCATATTGGCTTCTGGTTATAACTTTGCTTGCTTCTAGATGTTCACAGATCTGTTATTGTTTTATTATCTTTTTCAGGATCTTCTTAAGTATTGATGTCAGGCTGATTGGTCTGTAGTTTGCTAAATCTGTTTCATCCCTTCTTTTTTGAAGATAGGATCTACATCAGCTCTTTACCAGTCCTCTGGTACTTCCCTGGTGCTTCAGGATCTTTGAAAGATATGGTTTAGTGGTTCTGAAATGACATTTTCCAGCTCTCAAAACTCTGGGATATAATTGGAGATGGGTTCCTACTGGTTCGGACTGGTTTGGCCGAGTAAGTAGTAAGTAGTAACTCAACTGGCCACCCTCCCGAACCAGTTCTATCGGTGGCGGTGTAGATGCCGCCATCTTGTTTTTTTGCTTCTGCACAGAATCATTTTTTAACTTAATGCACATGAGTGCGCAGTGCACAGACGCCCGAAGCATGCCCCTAAGCGAATAGGCAGTAGAAGAAACCACCCCTGGATATAATCTGTCAGGGTCTAGTGATTTCAACTTGTATAGAGTAGATAGAGGTTCTTTTACCATTTTCTTGCCTATTTTAATTTGAATTCTTAGTCTGTCTTTTATGGTTCTGATTTTGGTTCTTTTCCCTTTCCCTTTTCCCTTTTCTTTCTTCTTTCCTTTTCCTTATAAAATAATTTCCTTAATGCAATACATTGGATTTTTCCTTTCTTCCCTGTCTTGCTGGTTATATAAATTATAATAATTAACATTTTATATGTGGCAATTTCCTTGATTTTTCCTGTGGTGAAAAAAAAAGCTGCTCAGAGATTGTAAACACATGTTAGACATGAAGCACATATCCTGTACAATAAAAATCCACCAGTAAGATAATGAGATGTGGCCTTTTGCCTGGAGAGGCCATAAGCAGCTCTTGTACTAAGAGTGGAGATCTATTTTTTTATTATTCAGTTGTCAAATAAACTTTGCCCTAAAGGAAGTTGATAAAAGCATCCTTAAACTGCTTTCAATCTGGCTTCTGTTCATAATAGACAAACAATTTCATGCTTAGTTTCTGAAGCATGTAAGCAGGCAGCTTCTTTCATGACCATTTTAAATTGTTCTCATTATTTAAAAAAAGCAATACCATGGCTCTATTTGAGACATAATTTAAATGCATAACATACCTATTTATTTCCTAGAACATCAAATAAAACACTCTGCATTTTTGGCACAAAGCTGTTGCCTTGATAGTCCCTATGCCTGGCTTAACAATTTGACCTTGAGTATCAACAGAATCTGACAAGAATATAAAGTAGATTTCTCTAGAGCAAACACTTTTAAGAGCCTGCCTGGAATACCATGCTTTTAGCTATCATCTTTACAATAAAAGGGGCAGGTGGGAATCTTCTGACATATACAATTGGGATATATTTGTTTTTCTTCATTGATTTGAAGTGACAAAAGTGTGCTTGCAGAAGTCATCAGAATTCCAAGCCAGCAATTGAGAAAGAATTCTTGAGTCCTTAAATATCATTTCACTAAGTAAAAATGAAGACTATTGTTGATGCTCTTGTTATTATTGGTAAGGCTATACTTATTTTTATAGCAAGGTCTTTTGCTCTCAAAGTACATATAGTAAGTAAATAAGTAAGTAAGTAGACAGGTCACATTAAATTGGCTACTGTCAATGTGAAAGATTTATTTCCTGTAGAGAGAGAACTCAAATTCTATCTACAACCAAAAGTGTTGGGATTAGATTTAATAATCTCAACTACATGTTCTGTCCCATATTTACCAAGGTAACACCGTTATAAGTAATATCAGCTATTCTGGGGCCTCATTCATACATTCACCTTCCATTACTGTTTCCTGCTATTTTTCTGATGAAAAAATAAAATAAAAAGAGTTTATAAATTGTGCCAAAAGAAAATATGCAAACATCTGAATATGACAGTCATTGTAATAAGCGATTAAAAAGTTGAAGAGATCTAGGTATGGTCCCTTCTCAGCTGCGGGGCTTACTCAATGACTTGACCAATTATCAATTTACCTCATAGAGTTCCTCCTGCTGGAATAACATTAAAGGAGACACTCTTTGAAAGGGCAGACAAAAAGAAGGATATACATATAATCCGTAACAAGCAAAAAGGCAGAATGAAAGCCGCAAAAATGAACCCAATTTTCTCCAAATCTGATTCAACCGTGTTTAGAAATGTCTCATCGCTACTCCACAAAATGCACCCAAAATATATTTATTTAAAAGCTCAGAGAGACCAGAATGTGCCAAGTAAGGAACTGACTGAAACCTAGTATTAAAATAATAATTAATGTTACAATATGTCTATCCTTTAGACTATTTTTTTGAATTATACTCATTGTATCCACATTGGATAACTTCAGTAAATTTCAGAAGCAAATCCAATATACAGGTTCAGTTTTCCTTAAAACAATTAAGTCCTGATTCTGATGCTAGTCTTTACTACCTGCTGCTAATAGGCTGTGATTTCCATATGCCTTTAGCTCTTATTGCTAGTTCATAACATCATCAGAGTCATGTAGGTTCATATGCTTCCTAAATCGCTTTGTAACCATACATTGCACATGAATATGATTTTCTCAGTGGTAGTTTTTATCAGCAGGGATGCTGTGATCTTTTCTATTACCTTTTAAGCTTGCTTCTGATGTATTTGAAAAATCAAACATCTGTAAACAGCATTTCCAGCTGTGCTTTAAAGAAAGCAAATATTATTTCTTGCCAATCCAGTGCTGATCAATGGATGACTCAGACCAAGCATGTTGAGCTATTCGAATAAAATTTTTTCCTCCTTCTTGCTGCAGAAAGATTATGCATTATGATTTTCATTTGGAAACAACATCTTGCCTGTAACCTTAAATATTGGGTTTAAAGTATGGCTGAATTATTTACTGAAAATTAAATAATTGGCCCATCTTGCTTGCGGTACATCTTTTAAAATAACCAAGATAATTGTTTTAGATGAGCCTTTGGCTCTGTCTCACAGAATTCTTGATGTAAAAATTAGCCAAACAATAGAATTTATTCACCCTGCTATTTGAAGTGAAAAGAGATGCTTATGTGGGTTTGTTGCACAGCCTCTTTCAGACTGAAAAATGCATTTGGTCTTTGAATAGTGTGCTGAAAATCACACTCCAGAAACGGTGCCAAATTAATTATCCTCACTAATGTCTATGGAGATTCTCAGTCATCCAGGTCATGGTTGTCCCGTGTTTGAAAAAACACCTTTGAGATATCCTTACTAATATCTTTCAGAATGATAACAAGAGGGGACAATAATTGAAACTGTTCAGTGCATTACTCTTGAATGAATATGTTGATTCAGACTTCATTCAAAGGAATGGAGGTGTATTTTCCTGTGTGTGCGTGTGCTTGTATGTTTGTATCAGAGAGAGAGAGGGAGGGAGGGAGGGAGGGAGGGAGGGAGAGAGAGAGAGAGAGTCAGCATACGATACGAGTGCTACCTATATATACAGCAACTTTAAATGTATGATTGAAGTTATAAACAAATGGTCTGTTTTATGCTTAAGTCTTTCTGTTTATCAGTTGGAAAAGAATGTCCTCAGCTTTAAGACCAATTATTTATACAAATGTCAAAAAATGTTTAAAGAACACCACAATCCTGTATCCATTTATTTGGGACCAAGTCCCATTTAGATTTGCAGTTTCTAACTTGTTTTAATTCTTTATGTTTCATATTTGTACATAGTCTTGTACTGCAGTTTTATATGCTAATTGCATTTCCTTTCACCAAATAGTCCCCAGGGAATGTGTTTTACATATGTTTTACAAGTACAAATTATTAATACTGATTTAGAGAACTGGAATATATGAATGGTATATAGCATTGTGCTAAAGTTCATATAAAGGCGCCATCTCAAATGGAAAACACGGATCTAATTTGTTTAGAGGGTGTTGGTATGCTATCTCAGAAAGCTCTTGATGCCAAGTTAATACAGCAGCCTTGTTTCATTTGGCTGATCCATTAGGAAATTCATGTTGCTCAGGATGATGGGAATGATAGTTTAGCATCACTAAAAGCATTCTGTTAGGAGAACATAGGAATTCAGCAACACAATACCTTGAAAGGTAGTGTGAAACTATAATAGTATATTTTCTTTGCATTAGGTGAAATTTGCTCTTGTTGGAACTTCTGCTGCTAAAATCCCAACCAGATCAGCAACTGCAACATCATGAGCAAGGATACAAACTCTCTCTCTGTCAGAAGTAAAAGTGTAAGTAAGTGGTTGTGTAACCCTCCCTTCATTTTTATAAATTCAATCAGTTGTGTTTCTTCTTACAAGTTTTGTGTGCTTGCATTAATAACATTGTTTAGACAGCTTTAATGAACTCATGCCATGGCTTTTTATCAACAAGATATCTACAAGAATGTTTTTTCCCCTCTTTCTCTTTTCCATTTTTCTTTGCTTTCTGAATCTGTACAATTGCCTCCTTGTAGCTACAAACTATTCAGGATATCCAGAAATAATTGAAATGAATAGAATATTGCAGCAATTAAAAGCAAAGGAAGCAGAGTTGGTCACAGCAGTCTTGAACTTGGAAGTGATCTGAACATTTCTATAACATATTTTTTTTCTTTTTGAATTTATCCTATCTGCTGATTAATGTGTGTCTTTGAAAAAAACAAAAACAAAATCAAGGTAAATTACTCTTCATGATTAGGAATTTGTTAATTTACATTATTTTAAAATATGCTTTGGCATTGCAACACATATTTTATCGCGTTGTCATGTTTGGCAAAAGTATCACACCTTTAAGAAATTGCCAGTGAGATTATCATTGCCTTTAAATGCTAGTATCAGAAAATCCCAATCACAGAATAAGTTTGCACTAGTTATTCAGTTTCAAAGTGTCACTCTATTATGTTTGTTGTGAGAGCATGATCTATGTTATGTTAATTAATGGTAACTTAAATTATTATTAACTATAATTATTATTTTGGCAAATGGAGAAGTTTTCCTTCCTTCTTCCTTTTTTCCCATTTATTGGTTTAGAAGTGGTGTTGCAATTCGAGGATTTCATTCTCATGTCCCTTTTCTGATTTCATAGGATGTCACAATCTATGCATTATCCATAAGGAAGAAGTGTGTGTTTTGACTGAGAAGTAGCCAGAAAATTTGTATACATAAAAGCCACACGGAGTCTATTGGTTCTGCTTTAATGTTCTTTTGTTTGCTAATGTTATGGGAAGACAACCATGAAAAATACTTTAGTTTAGCCTTTTCTCTCTCCTGCCCTTTAGAAATGACACCACACAACTCAGAAGAAGCAAGGGGCTTGAAAGTGTGTGCCTAGCTGATAATGGCTTTGAGCCCAGAGTGCCACAGTGGTTTAAGTGTGGATGGGTTCAACAATGCTGGTTTTGAACAACATGCTGATGCTTATAAGTGAAGTGTGGATGGTAATATTTGATGGTGAAGTGGGCTGCTTAAATTAAGTTGCAAAGCTATAGGAAATTGGTATGTGAGTTAAAGAGAGGGGGCAGTATTTATGGGGGATCTGAGCACAGTTTCTTGGAAAACTGGGAATTTTGCATTTCCATCATAAGCCACTCATCCTTTTTGAACGGGGAGGGAGACACATGGCACCCTCCCTAAGCCAACCTCTGTTTTCTGTCTTTTTATGCTTCAGAAATAGTGTTTTCTATCTTGTGCCAGCTCAAGTCACGCTGAGCCATGTGTGTGATGCCTTTCAATTCCTTCCAATTCCACTTGGCTACTACATCTGCAGTAGGAACATCCTTTTCCCTCTGGTCCCTGATTGGTACTTTTTGCTACCATTTGTGAAGAGATAAAAATGTTGGGCGTTTTTCTCCCTCAGGTTTGTTGACAGAACAGGACAAAGGAGGACACATTTTTTTTTCCTTTTTCTTTTAAAATGAGGCAAAACTACTGTGTTGGTGTGTATTTATTTTATTTATTATTTTATTATTTTATTTGTTTGTTTGTTTGTTTGTTTATTTAATATCCCCTCCCCTCCACTTCTCTTACAAGGTGACTCTGGGCAGCTTACAGATCATAAAAAGATAAATAGAAAATCAAAAATTTAAAAATATGCAAAAAATAAAAACAAAAACCCAGACGCAGACCTTTTTCTTTCTGTTCTGAGAGACTGGCAAAATAATGAAGTTTGGTGTTTTCTTTTTTCTTTTAATTGATCCAAGAGGGATAAAGAATCAGGGGAATCTACCAAACTAGAGATCTTGGTAAATTTGGGTTGAGCAGAAGACCAAGCCATGACTCCAGCCAAAGCAAATGGAGTGGTTGAAATCCAGAAAAGGGGGGGGGGGTGGAATTCTTAATTTGGCTTCATCTTTAGCTGAGGAAAAGGAAAATGAACGTTAAAAGTGAAAAAAAGTGTCTTGTGGAAGATTGCCATAATTATTCAAAGATCACATTGGTTTAATAACAGTTTTTATTGGAAAGTTGCTATCCCCCAGATGAGAACTGCAAGCCACAGGGGGTGCTTATTTTCTTTGAATTAAATATGTCACTCTCCAATAAAGCTGGGTTAATATCAGATGAAGTGAAGTTCATCTCAACTTTCCGAGCAATAATGATTTGTCATTTGTCAGGTTTAAGTATTTGTAATGCTTTGGAAAGAGGTTTGGATTTTGTAAAACCCCCCATAAGGGAAAAAAAAGTGTACAACTAGGAGAAAGGTATAAAATAAATAAGAAATGCATGAGCATACTGAATTAGCATAGAACCGTGATGGCAAACCTATGGCACATGTGCCAGAGGTGGCATGCAGAGCCCTCTCTGTGGACATGTGCACCATCGCCAGCTGATCTTCAGGTTTCCGGCACATGCAAAGACCAGCTGGCCGTCGTGCATGCGCGCACCAGAAACCAGAAGAGCAGCTGGCTGGCGTGTGCATGCACACTGGCCAGCTGGTCTTTGTGTTCTGGTGCTCTGGTGCACACATGCGTGTACATTCCAGTTTGGGCACTTGGTGTCGAAAAGGTTCACCATCACTGGTGTAGAACACAACTACCCTTCCACTCCCAGATTAGCCATATTTTATTCTAATATTATAATACAGGTAGTCCTCAACTTATGATCACAACTGAGCCCAAAATTTATGTTGCTAAGTGAGACATTTGTTAAAGGAGCTTGCCCTGTTTTATGACCTTTCTTGCCAGAGTTGTTAAGTGAATCACTGCAGTTGTCGAGTTAATAACATGGTCGTTGAGCAAATTTGGTTTCCCCATTGACTTTGCTGGTCAGAAGGTTGCAAAATGTGATCATGTGACCCAGGGACACTACAACCATCATAAACATGAGCCATCTGTAGTGGAGGAGGGCGATTTTGGGTTCTCCCCTAACCCCTCTAGGGCATTTCCCAGGTCCTTAGCTTCATCTCTAGAGGAGGAATATATGGAGGAGGCTTGTTCCCTGTTGGAAGAGGAAATTCCCACTCCTGGGCCTGTAGCCAGAGATTTGTCCCAGAACCAAGATTCCACTCCTGAGCTAACCCCAGCCATGAAGGAGGTGGTTTCAAGGGCTATCTCTCAGGGGATTGCTGATGGAGCCAAGGTGGCGCAGTGGTTAAATGCAGCACTGCAGGCTACTGCTAGATCAGCAGGTCAGCGGTTCAAATCTCACCGGCTCAGGGTTGACTCAGCCTTCCATCCTTCCGAGGTGGGTAAAATGAGGACCCAGATTGTTGGGGGCAATATGCTGACTCTCTGTAAACCGCTTAGAGAGGCCTGAAAGGCCTATGAAGCGGTATATAAGTCTACTGCTATTGCTATGGTATCCAGCAATTGGGACTTTCCTTACCCCTTCCAGGCCAAACCAAAGCCAAAGAGAAGGTTGTTGACCCCCCACAGCAAGAGGGTAGGGTCTCCCCTCCTGCCTCTTCGGATGTCAGCAAAGCATCTGATCCGGAGGAGGGCGGTCATGATGCCCCAGATTTGTCAGAGGACGAGAACCCAACCCCCGACGTTCCCGCCTTCTCGGGATTATTCAAGCCCTTTATGTTTCAGGCCATTCTCACCAAGGCTAGGGCCTCCTCTCTTCAGATGGGGCTTCCCACACAATCTGATAAGAATTCTGCCAAACAGGGCAATAAGCCAACATCGGGATCTCAGGATCTAGGGACAGGGCTGTTCAAGGAAACCACCCCTCCTCAAGAGTTGGTCCCTGCTCCCCAGTTATTCTTGGACATTATACAACATCAATGGGCCCAGCCAGGCTCCATGGCTAATCCCAGTGGGGTGGACGAGAAGTTTTATTCTATGGAAGCTGGCATGGAGAATCTCCTGAAGCTCCCCCAGGATGATGACCTCATAGGGCCCTAACCTCGAATTTGGTCCTCCCAGCTGACCTGCTGGAAGGACTCAAAGCTGAGAATAAGAGGGCGGAGAAGGCCTATCACAAGACTCATATGGCCACAGAGTGGGCCATGAAGGCTTTCTCCTCCTCTTCCTACTTCAGTAGGGTGGCCCTATTTTGGCTACGCAAATTGCTGTCCAATCTCCCAGCTGGTGACATTAGGTCACACCAAGATGTAAACAAAATAATTGCAGCGGTCGAGTACTCGGCCGATGCTTCGCTTAACGCCACCAAATTCTCAGCTAGAGCACTTGCCTCCAATGTGACCTCATGTCGCCTGCTGTGGCTTTGTCACTGGCAGGCGGACATGAAGGAAAAGTGGAAACTTGCTTCCGCTCCATTCAAGGGAGGCAAGCTTTTTGTGGAGGCCTTAGACTCTGTTTTAATTGAGTCCAAGGATAACCGCAAGGTCTTGTCGACTATTACTGAAAAAAGCCGGGCTGGAAAGGGCAGTCATTTTTTCATAGCCAGCCCTTTCATAATGTAGATGCCCCTTCTACCTCTATGGGTTACACTAGGCCTTACCCAGTCACAGGACCACTCCCACGAGAGGTCCTCATTCAGGGACAAGAATAGGCAGCAGGGGAACCACAGGACCTTCTGAGGGGGATATTCCAACTGCTCCTTTAGGAGGACTAAGTGACCATCATCGGTCCCCTCCCATTGGGGATCATCTACAGTTGTATGCTAACCAATGGGCGGAGACAACGACAGATGCTTGGGTTCAGAACACTGTTCGGTATGGTCTGATGCTAGAGTTCCTTTTGATGCCTCCGTGGACCTTCATCCGCTGTCCCATTCCCAAATCACCCCTCAAATGCCAGCTGATGCAGGCGGAGATCAGACATTTGCTGGAGATAGTGGCCATCAAGCAGGTAGTTTGACTCCCTCTTCTTTGTGGCAACCCTCGAGATATTGGAACACTGCTATCCAATTGAACAGTACATTAATATGCCCCGGTTTATATTTTCCTCTTTTGCTCTATTACCTACAATTTTTTTTGCTATATGAACTAATAAAATTTAAATCAGTCACTGGTATAAGTTGTCTAAAAATTTTAATTTCAGAATCAAATTCTTGGAACTCTTAACTTTATTAACTTATCCTTATGTTTAAAAACCAGTAGAACTTGGCTAAAACTTGCAATAAATAACTGCTTTAACATTTTAGTTTTTCAAAGATTCAGCCTGTAAAATATTATAATCAGAAAAGAATCATGATTCTGAATCTTTTTTATTGCTTATAATAGTTAATAAGCAAATAAAATCATTTATTTTATTCTGAACACAACATTCCAATAAAAGGTTCTTCTTTTAGTATATGTAAATCTTGAATTTGTAACTTTTCAAAAAAAATACTCTGCACATCACTGGAAAATAATAGATATTCTCCATTTTCTGCTTTATTTTTCATTATTTTAGTCAAGCTCTTTTAATCATAATACCACCTTTCAACAATTGTAATTTGTTTGATTATTCTTTTGGGTAGCAGAATCTGCAGAAAGTTAGCTTTTACTGAGAATTTGTTCCTTTTCTTGAATCTTGGACTTTAATTTTCAGTCAGTGTGTCAACTCTATGCATCAGCTTTGTTGTCATAATTTTTTCCATAATCTTATTTTTATCCTCTCTCATCTTATTCCACACACACTACAGATCTTGATGAAAAGTTAATAATAACATTTTGAATATGCAAGTCTATGCTAAAAGTTTTAAACCAAATAATTTATATTTTGTCCTTTGGTTTGTTTTCTTGTCAAAAAGACTACAGATGTCATACAAGTTATTTTTCCTAGGTGCATAATTATTTTCAAATGTTTCATATAATGTATGTATATTTCTCTTATCAATTTCCTCATAAAATTGTAACTTCTTCATCAATCTGAGCTTTCATTTTTAACAGTTTAGAAAACTTTTCCTCCAAATGTTGAGGCCACATTCTCTCAATATTCTTCCAACATGTCTTCATGTATTTCTGACACCACAATGAGTTGAGAATAACAGACCGGAATGTTAAAAAAAATGCCACCAAACTTGGCAATTTTAAGACTTGTGGACTTCAACTTCCAGACTTCTTCAGCTAGCATAGCTGGCTGGAGAATTCTGGGAGTTGAAGTCCACAAGCCTTAAAGTTGCCACGTGACTGAGCAAATTCTACTAAGTCACAACAGCATGAGAAGGGGCATGACGTTGTTCCTTCCACATGAAATGAAACCTACTGTGTAAATGCCAAGATAATGTTAAGAGAAGGCTTTATAGTTGACAACAAACAACAAACAAACTTATAGTTCCTTCATCTGACCTATTCTGGATCTATGAATTTTTTTAAAATGCACCTCACACATATGATTGTTTTCATACTGGGAATAAAAGACTTAGTAGAAAAGGAACTGGGGCATGGGAAACTGTTGTTCTGAAAGCCAAAGTTCTCTACAATGCAAACTTGCAAATTAAATCGATAGATGCTTCTGCTGAGATAGAAAGGCTCAGGCTCTTTTGTCAACTGCCAAGTGATTAATCACCAAGCCGGAAACAGTCAAATCTGACTTGGGGAAAAATGGTCAGAGTGAAAGCCAAACAGATGTGCGTAGAATTTGAAAGAGACCCCAGAACCACCTGCGTATCATATTTCATCCTTTTCCTTTCTTTTGCTTTTAAAAAAATCAATATTTGTTGTTTCTGTGGGTGCCATGGTTGCATTTATGCATCATGAAAATTTGAAATTTATTCATCATGCTGGACAAGATCAGTTGAATGCAATTGGCAATCTTAAGTTTTCCTATCTCATCCTGTTTTTATCTCTTGAACTTCCAAAAACAAAACAAAACCAGACTTGTTTTTTTAATTTTAAATACTATAAATTGTAGTTTACTGTCGCTGCAGACATGCTCTTGGCTTCCTGCAATGCCTCTACAGATAATGAAGCTCTGGACAACTGCCAGTTTTCTTCAGTCCTAAAGGACTTCATCACCCAAAGCTAATGACTATTGATCCAGATTCAAGATTCTGTTCTTCAAATATATATGACTCCAAACAACTTGAGGTCAAGATATCTGGCAGACTACCTTCACTGTTATCGGCCAAGTTGATTGTTAATATCTTCTGTTGTGGCTTTCCTGCATATACTGAAAGCTAAGATTTGAAATAGAGTACAGGCACTCTTCAACTTACAACTACAATTGAACTCAAAGTTTCTGTTGCTAAGTGAGACAGTTATTAAATGAATTTTGCCCCATTTTGTGACTGTTCTTGCCAAGTGAATTGGCTGCAGTAACAAGTGAATCTGGCTTCCTCACTGATTTTGCTTGTCAGAAGATTGTAAAAGTTGACCACATGGTCCAGGAACACTGCAACTCTCATAAACGTGAACTAGTTGCCAAGCATCCAAATTTTGATCACATGAGCATGGGGATGCTGCAATGGTTTTAAATGTGAAAAATGGTCATAAGTCACTTTTTTCAGTGCCATTGTAACTGTAAATAATCACTAAAGAAATGGTTATAAGTTGAGGACTACATACATCAAACCCTCAGTTTCAGAGATGATTAAATTATTCCTGAATGCTCATCCAACCTTGAAAATACATCATTTGCATCTTACAACATGATATTGTCTATGTAAAAGTATACATGTGATTATGTTATGAAAATGGAAAATAAAAAATAAATTCGAAAAAAAAGAAAAGAAAATACATCATTTGCATCATTTACATAATTTGTATAATTCAAATAATATCATTTGTATTATTGTGTCATGACAAATGCCATGAGTTGATGCAAATGGTGAAAACTGATGGAGATAACATAAATAGTCTGAACTACTTTGGAAAACATATACATTAAATGCTTGTAGTATATGAATAAATATGCTCATTATATCAAAATCTATTAAACTGAGATCTAGTAAATCAAGAGCTTATTGGAATTGAAACATTACACAAATATGCGACATACATAAATCTATACATTTATTAAGAATTATGTTCTTGAGTTTTCCAGGTTTGGGTTTCTCTTTGTAATTCAACTCATCTGTAAGGAACTGACTCTTATGACATTTTCCCTAGTAGTTCTTAGATGATTTTGCCAAAGCTTATCTGTGAAAACCAATATATGATGATCCCAGAGTTAGGAACAGGAGCAGGGTAGCCTGAACTAAAAAACAACTTAGAAAAAAGGGCACACACCAGTGGTGAAATTCAAAATTTTTCCCTACTGGTTCTGTGAGCATGGCTTGTTGGGCATGTGACTTGGTGAGTGTGGCTTGGAGGGCATGTGACTGGGTGGGCGTGGCTTAGTGAGCATGTGACTGGGTGGGTATGGCTGCACAACTGACTGACATACAATGTAAAACCAGCTGGATGTCACACAAAATAGCCCCCGCAACAAGCAGGATCTTCACAGACAATTAGGCACAGCTGATTGTCGCACAGCTGATCAGTAGAAAAAAATGCTAAAAAAAGTTCCAATGATTGCAAGGCACAACTGATTGTCGCACAGACCGGTAGCATTTCACACACGCATGTGACAGACAGACAGACAGACAGACAGACAGACAGACAGACAGACAGACAGAAAAAGAAAGAAAACACACAAACAAACAAAATTCAGGACTGAAGAATAATAAAAATACAGTAACTTACATTTTGTCCAAAACTGTCTCCGAGAGAGGAAGACTAAAAATTATGTGATGGGTATCTAGAGTAGCTATCCAAGCTATGGTGCCTTCAAGAGGGTTTCATCACTTTCTCCTTCAAGGTAGAAAGCACAGCACCCTCCTTAAGGAAGCATTAGCTCCCTCTCAAATTCAGTTGAGCACATCTTTCCTGGCCTAGTAGGTTGGGTATGAATGTATGATCCCACAAATGGCAACCAAAAAGAACGAGTCCTATCCACTTACTTAACCTTTACAAGTTGAAAAAAATCCAGGTAGCCTTGTAATATATTATTTACCTCTTGTGAGGTATATTATTTACCTCTACCAGTACTTGCAATTGCTGGAGGAGACTTTTGTGTCTGCTTAAGCAGGATGTAAGAAGAGCCAGTTGGGTGGAGTGATTAAAGACACTGGGCCACAAGCTGAAAGACTATGCTTGCCTAAGGCATGAAGCTAGCTGCATGATTTGGGTCAGTTATTCTCTGTCAGATCTAGAAGAAGGAAATGGCAAGGCACTTTCAACAGTATTGCTAAGAAAATTGCTGTGACTCATTTATACGTTTGGCACTGGCCCATGCATTATAAGTCAAGGCTACCAACCCTAAAGCGTGTTGCTTCTTTGCATCATCAAGAGACCCATGTTGCAAAGCACCTTGTTGTGTTGAATCCAGACTGCCTCATATAAGCCTAAGAAAGAAAGAAGAAAGAAAGAAAGAAAGAAAGAAAGAAAGAAAGAAAGAAAGAAAGAAAGAAAGAAAGACCTGGAGCAAAAGTGAATATTTGTTAATTTGTTAATTTTAATTTTCACTTTAAAAAATTGTTTGAGCAACGTTGAGGGAAAAGCATATAAAAGGTGTAAGGGACCGGTGAAATAAAAACTGAATTTTAAATGCATTTGAGAGGTGGCTGTGATGAACTTAGGTCAGTCTATGTGGGGAAAAAATGAAGAAACAAAACATTTTGGTGCTGAGAGCTTATAACAGAAATTAGTGCATGGAAATATGAAGTGTTTAACAATGAGAGAACAGACTGGTGAAATAAAAACAGTCTCTTTCAGAGAGTTATGGCTTACAGAGAATGGCTGTGGATATTGGAGATCGATTGTGGGTTCCAGGTGCTAGTAAACATGTTTCTAGAGAAAGCTGTTAAATGGGAGCCAAATGGTGTGAAAAATTGAGGGTGTTATGCTACAGGAACTCTTGAAAGGAGAGACAGAACAATCAGTCTCCATGGGCAGATGGCAGCACCAGCAAGTTTCACAGGAGAATCTAGTTTTTTGCCTCACTGCTCATATTTCCAAGGCAAAAGTAGTAATAGAATGATGCCCAGGAGAGCTAATTTATATTCCATTTGTGTGAGACACAGGCACTCAGTCTCTCTCTCCCTCTTTCTCCCCCCCTCCCTCCTTATTTTATTAAATGCACTGATTACTATGGAATAGCCTATCTTTTCTATTTAAGTACTAATTAGTGGCTCAGTTATACAGGTAATCCCCAGTTGCTGACTGTAATGGGGACTAGGAACTCTATCACTAAGTGACACAGTTGTAAGGTGCAACATCATGTGACTTGTGATGGCAGTTCTGACAGTCTCAGTTGACATCATTAGACAAATTCTTCGTGCTCGCAGCATGTCTCATGATTGTCATTGGTGACCCTCTTCTGGCTCCCCCATCGAGTCTGCTTTTCGGAAGCTGGCTGGAAAGTTCACAAATGGTAAGCATGTGACTGCAAGACACTGCAACAGTGTAATTGTGAGCTGAGTCTCAAGCATCCAAACTGTGGTCTCATGACCTTGCGGACACTGTGAAGATCACAACTGTGTGGATCTGTCATAAGTACCCCTCGTTCAACGTTGTTGTAACTTGTTGTTGCTCAATACATAGATGTTAAGTACATCTGTAATGCATACATTTATCCAAAACAAATAAAGATGGGAATGTTTTTGATGCTCCTCCCCCCTTCTCTCTCTCTCACACACACAGGGAGGGAGGGAGGGTGGGAGAGATAGAAATGAACAGAGAAAGTTTAATTTGAATGTGGTTGTCACTTGCTTTGCATTAGAATTTGCTGAGAGCTGAGTGTACAATTTACAGAATGGACACAGGAAAGAGGGAGGGGCAAAGGGAAGAGGGATCCAGAGAGCAAGAAAGGGACAAATTGGAAGATGAGTCAAAAAGTGGACAGAAAAGTTATAGAATAGGGGAAAAAATGCTGTGAAATTGATATTGGTTCATGGTTGGTGTGCAATACAATGTAGTGTACTGTTTGTGTGCACTTTTTAAAATAACTTCTAGGATAAGGACCCATTGTTCAGTTGATCAGTTGGAAGGTGTGTGCTTAAAAGTCAAATTTAAAGCAAAGTAGAGTGTGTAATAGTAAACATACATCAATGATTCATAATACAGCTGAAATGTAAACGGGAACTGGAGTAAATTAGTAATTCAATTTGAATAATGCTAGTCTGGCAAAAGAGGATTTGCCATTTCTTTTGTAATTTAAAAAGAGTATGATCATTCCCAGACATTTGAGTCATTGTGGTGAAGTCCTGCTTCCACTGGTATTTATTTTAATCTCAGGCAGAGAGTCTATATGGAATATAAACTGCTGCACTTCAAATAAGTGTGTTCAGTTCATAAATAACAGTCTTTAAGCTCTTGGAGTACCAGCTAGGTTTTTAGGCTTAAATATGTTACCTACAACATATCCTATACCAGTGGTGAAATCTAAAAATTTTCCCTACTGGTTCTTTGGGCGTGGCTTGGTGGTCATGTGATTGGGTGGTCATGGTCATGTGACTGGATAAGCTCAAAAACCAACTTTCACACTTCACACACAAACAACACAAAAGCCCACAACTGACTCACACACAATGCAAAAGCAGCTGGACTTCACACAAAATGGCCCCTGCAGCAAGCAGGAATCTCACAGAGTCACAGACAGCTCAAAAACCAACTATCACACTTTACACAAAATTAAATGCAAAAGCTACACAACTGACTCCTACACAACTGACTCACACACAATGCAAAAGCAGCTGGACTTCACATAAAATGGCCCCTGCAACAAGCAGGAACCTCACAGAGTCACGGTTAAGGTAATAGGTAGTAAAAAATGCTTTTAAAAAAGAAAAAAAAAAGTTCCCAAATCCCCCAGCACATCTGACCGTCAAACAGCTGATAGTCGGAACCTTTTTTAAAAAACTTTTTGAAGCATTTTTCTACTACCAGTTGGGCGAATAGTTAGTAAAACTGCTTTTAAAAAAGTAAAAAAAGGTTCATCAGCTGTGACAATCAGCTGTGCCGTGCGATGGTGGCAATCTTTTTTTAAATACTTTTTTAAAAGCGTTTTTTTACTACCAGTTCAGGAAACTGGAAGCATTCGTTACTACCAATTCCAGCGATCAGGGCAGAATCGGTAGCATTTCACCCTTGTCCTATACATATATAAAAGTTGGCAATGTAATTGCTAGAACACCAACATATTACATTTTACAATTTATACAGTATTTGATAGGTTGGGGTATGTTGTATTATATTTTAGAAGCAATTGTCATGGTACTAAACCTATTATTAAATTAAAAAACAACTTATCAAAGTGTTGGAGATGTGGACAGGGTTTAGTTAACACAGAGATATCACACTTCCTGTAATAGCTGTGAATATAATTGTGGAGATTTCACAAAATTGATTGAACAGCCACTAAACTCTGTTATTTTAAAATGGCACAGGCAAGTATGATCAAAACTGAATGAAGTGGAGAGGCAGGGCTTGACGTCAAAACAACATGACATGCAATCTTGGGGTTCCAGGATTGCTGTCGATAGCTCTGTTACTGGACGGTCCTTTTGGACCTAAACTGTTCTGAAGGAACAGTGATAGAGAAGAGCAAGTCCTGCTGATCTCAGGGACATCACAAAGTCCCTGATTGATCCAGGAGAAAGCTCTTTTTGCCAGCTTCAAGAGAAGCAGCCAAAATGGCTGCAGAAGGTTGGGACAAGCCCCTGAAACAGAAGCAGTACAGGAGAGACAGTGTGTCGAAATGGTGAGAAAATTTTTTATTATTAGAGAAGGGAAAACCCAAAAGACTTGGAGTTTAAAATAAAATTGAAAACAGAAGAAAATAAGCGGCAAATTAACCCTGGTTTAAAAGTATTGTGTTATCTTTTCTACCTTAACTTTGTTTTCCATGGATGGACTTTTTACAAATGCCTCTTACTTTTAAACTGGACTGGTCTCTTTTTTTCCTTCTTCCTCTATACTTTTTCCATTTTTTGTATTCGTGGATTAAAAGTTTCTTCTCTCATAAGGCTTGGTCGGAGCGTAATTTTTAAACATTTTTTTTCCTCTTCGGAGCTTGGAGTTTACAGAGAGAGGCAAAAACAGATGGAAAAGAGGTAACACTACCATCTAGTGGCTAGAGGCTTGGCAATATCTAATATTACGAAGCTATAGACTTTGTTTACTGAAAGCGTCAGTGGAAAATGTTTTGTTTATACAGGTGTTCCTTTGAAAGAAAGAGAAAGCTTTGATTTGAAAAACTCCACTGAATTTGTATGAAACCTAAAAAGTCTCGGATGTTTTGGCAGTGTTTATAACCTGGAAAATGGCACAATGTGAAGAAGAAAAGGCACTAACTTTGCAAATAATTTTCTTAGAAATTCAAAAAGTTTTAATAATCACAGAGAGAATTGAAAAGAGATTTGAAGTTATAGATCAAAATACAGAAAGTATGGGGACAGTGATGAAGTTTGAGGATAGAACTCAAAAAAATCACAGAGACATATGAAAGTGATAAGAAAATTATTGACACTGACAGCAAAGTGAGAGTGGAGGGAAATGACAAGTGTGAAATATGGAAATGAGAGATTGATGAACTGGAACTTTATTTCAGATGTCAGAACATAGATGACGAAGAGAGAGAAAATTTGGCAGAAATAATGAGAGTAATCTCGGCAGAAGCACTAATGATAACAAAAGTTAAGCTGATAAAAGGAGCAGATAGAGGGTTTCAAATCCTTATAAGACATGCAATGAACAACAAGTTTTTAAGACAAGTCCACATAAGTTTTATCAAGAAAACACTTAGAATACAGACTTTACAAATGGCAAGAGATATTGGACTACATTATTTCTGGAAATATACAGGATGATGAAATGAAATGTCACAATAAAATTTAGTTAAATGTAGTTAAATTTTGAGTGCTATATACAACGTAATAATAGCTATAGTCAAATAAATGATTAATAATGATAACAAAGCATTTATATATACTAGATTGATAATATGAAATTTTATACAAACTGTAAGTGAAGATTATGGAGATGATGTTGAAAAGCCTTTTTATAAAAGATAAAAAATTCTATATAGAATAAAATATAAAGATATAATATCATTGGATGATTTTAGGATGATGTTATGAAATGCCATAATATAAATTTACTTCAAATTTAATATGCCTTATGTTGAAAAGATGTAATAATAGCTAGGCGTAATGGATGTTTAATAATTATAACAATTTGTATACACGTATATTAGATTGATGATTCTAATAATGGGAAAAACATGGAATTGAAAATTATTACAGAATGTTATCAATGCTAAAATAATAGAATGACTTAGAATAGGATAAAAAAATAACTCTTTATTATTGGATATATTGAAGATGATATAATGAATCATTATAATATTAATGGTTATATATTTAGAATACCTTGTCCAAAATGGAGAAACAATAGTGATAATCAAACAAAGGAAGCATAACAACAATGTATACAAAGATATCTTGATTGACAATATGTGAATTTTGATAAAATTCAAGAGATGACTATGGAAAGGACGCAGAAAGACCTTGTAGCCAATCGACACACTGTATGTAGTTGAAGAGGGTTTTATGTTACACGTGTTTGTGTTTGTTTGAAAATAAAAATTTTATTTAAAAAAACTGAATGAAGTGATTAACAAAATCATGCAAAATTTGACTTGACTTTTATGTAAGGCAAACTTGGGTAAAAGTCATTTTTCTTTGGGTATCTCTTAACCCATCACAACAGGAACATTTAAATTGACTTATTGGATGATTGAGCTTATATTAAAATTTATTCAAAAATCTCCCATAGTATTCTTAATAAAATGAAATTTGATAAAATAATGAAAGGTAACTTATTGAAGTGGCAATAAAGATCATTCAATGATATTGTTTTTATAATACGGATAGCCTTTGAGTTATGATTTTTGGTTCAGTGAAATTAATATGGTGCTGCAGGGAGGTACTTACGACCGGTCCTTGAAATTTGATAAACCTTTCTGATAAAACAGTTTTGGGAAAGAAAAAAATTGGGAAGTAATAATGTAAAGCAGTGGTTTCTTTTTTAAAAAAAATATATATTTTATTCATTTTCACATTCCATATTGCAATCACTTATATACAGGGTATTTGCTATAAGAAAAGAAAAAAATAAAAAAAATAAAATAAAACAAAATAAAAAAGAAAACACAACTCATCATTCACAACCCCACCTGACACTTCCATCCTCCATACACCCCATCTACCCCCTCCAACTTTCCTTTCTCCCTCTAACACTCCCCTCCTACTTCCCTTTCCCCTCAAACCTTCCTTCTCCCCTTACTCCCAACACGCCCTCCTTACATTCCCCTTATAGCAATAGCAATAGCAGTAGACTTATATACCGCTTCATAGGCCTTTCAGGCCTCTCTAAGCGGTTTACAGAGAGTCAGCATATTGCCCCCAACAATCTGGGTCCTCATTTTACCCACCTCGGAAGGATGGAAGGCTGAGTCAACCCTGAGCCGGTGAGATTTGAACCGCTGACCTGCTGATCTAGCAGTAGCCTGCAGTGCTGCATTTAACCACTGCGCCACCTTGGCTCTTCCACCTTACTCCTTCCTTACTCCTCCCTCTTCTTTCCCTCTACCTCCCTCCTTGGTGTATGCCTTTATTCAAGTGTTATTTAATCTGATAAAAAGTAAAGTAAACCAAGGGGAAAAAAAATATAAAGAAAGAAAAGAGAAAGAAAAAAAAACAAAAAGAAAAAAACAATAACCGTATATAAGTACATTCTTGTTCTTATTGAGACTATGTTAACACCCACCCACCCACCCCCCATAAATCCCCATCCCTAATCCTCCCGACTTCCCAGGGCCCACACCTGGCACTGCCTTCTGTCTAAAGTATCTTGTGTACGTATGGATTAAAAATAAAAGTAATATATTAAAGGAAAGAAAAACAAGAAAAAAGAAAGAAAAGAAAAAAGAAAAGAGAAAAAAGAAAAAGGAAAAAAAAAGAAAAAGAACTCTTTGTGTTGAGCTCAGCCCCACATCTTTATCTATACTTAAATAGTGTAAGTCATTCTATCTAAATTTTATTCTCGTCTCTTACTTCTTTGTTATTTACCCCAACCTCCTGTAGACTCTCCCGTTCCTCTTCCTTAACCTTGTATTCAGATAAACATTTATACAAATTTGTGTAGGCATCAATATACAGTCTAGCTCAAAAATAATCCCTTCCGGTAAAATTTAAGCAACGTGGATCATGCCACATATTCAAATATTACTTTACAGAAGAATAATCAAACTTTCCCTTCTAATAGAATTTAAACAGCGTAAATAATCTTTCTTAACCTTATTTTCAACAGTAATTCAAAATAATCTAACCAAACTTTCCCTTCTTAGTAAAGTTTAAGCAGCGTGGATCAAATATTACTTTACACAAAAATCAGTTTACATTCTATCTTAAGATAATCCCAACCGGCTTTCTCTTCTAATAGGATTTAAACAACGTAAATCATTCCGCATGCATTTTACCCTCATCCCTTGCTTGTCTGATATTTACCACTATCAAATTTATGCAGACATTAGTTTAAGATCTAGCTCAAAGTAATTTCACCCAACTTTCCCTTCTAATAAGAATTAAATAGCATGGATCATTCCACATATTCAGATAATACTTTCAACAAGAGTCGGTTAACCTTCTGTTTTAAAGTAATCCCTTCTAACAGAATTTAAACAACATAAATCATTCTGCATTCATTTTACATATATACAATCAATATCACCCCACCAATAAGTTCCGCTTTTTCTACCGGAGAGAGGTCGCAAACCCTCATTCAGTCCACAACTTTGGCAAATATTTTAAAATGTTTAAATTCTCGATCTCCGCTTTTCTGCTTCTCCGAGGGAGGAAAGGCTACCCCCTCCATCTTGCAGCCACGCGGCCTGCCGCTTGCCTTCTCCTTCAGCTTGTCTCTCCTCTTTTCCAAGTGAATCAGGAAGTCCCGCCTTCAAAGTCTTGTAATAGAAATCTCGAGCCTAGTGGTTTCTTTTATAGAATAGAATGGAAGAAGAAAAGTAGGTGCTATTGAGAGAACAAAAGAAAAATTAGCCAGCTTTGAGAGTTAAATAAGCTGTTTCCTCATCACATGGCTACTTAGAGGGTTTACAACTATTCCAGTGATAGCAGATATATTCTATAAAATTAAGCATGAACCTTGTCTCCCAACTTATTTCATGTCTTTCATAAGCAGTAATTTGAGGTGCTGGAATTCTATAAGATCCAAAGTTAACTACCAGCAGAGTAGTTTACTACCAAAATATTTTAATGAATACTTTGGTTCTGGAGAAAATTACCTTGACTGGGTGATCTATTGAGAATTACTGGTACTTTGAAGTTATCAGAATATTTTCCAGTGAGGCATAATAATTCTATAATGATGAGGAAAATGGATGCATTTTGTAATTGACAATGTACCCAGCTGCCTCATTTTGTGTATACGCCAATCAAAAGGTCTTCACAGCTACATCATAAATTGTTCATTATTGTGTGAGCTGGCATCTTTTATTCGGCCCCAGACAGTGTAACAGTACTTTCAAACAAAATAATGTTACTACTTTAGCAAACTCAAGCATCTGCTGGTTGTCTGGATGCTTTAAAATACAGAGGCATTCAATAATGTATGCAAGCATGGTGCATGATTAAAATGAAATAGGAGGTAGTTTGTTTTTAGTTCTATAATTAGCATTTATACTGCAACATAAAGTAGGAATTTTTTTTGCACTATAAGACTCTGATGCTTTGCAGAGTTTTGGAAAGCTTTACCTTGATTTATATAATGTCTGACTTTGCACAACCATAACACACTATTAAAAGGAAATAAATAATTCATATTCTTTCACTACTGGATGGATTTGGATTTTAAGTATATGTCTTTTGAATCTTTAGCTCATTTACTTAATTGCTGCTATATGTAGTACTTATATATTATGCTGCATGGCTTTATCAGCAGGCTGCTGAATAGAAAGTGATATTGCAGACTGAATTTCCTGCAATAAAAAAGTACAAGGATAAATAAAGTGTATATTGCCCAGATACATTACCTGCAAAGCTTCAGCTGTATGCTAGATTTATTCAACTTAATATTTGTAGGCTATGTTAACAGCATATTCTTCAAGTGAGTATGTTTGTTGTGTTTTGAAAGTTGGTGGCCAATAGGTGTAAAATTATCAAGAAGTTATGGTTGAGAAGATGATTGTCAAGAACTGAGATTCTTTCCAAATCTTACCTGACTTTGATTGTTAATATTTCCTTGCTATAGTTGAGCGTATGGGTATTCTGACTGAGAAGCAAATTCTGCTTTCCTATTCCTTAGGCACAGAAGGAGCAGTGGTGGAAAACAGGATAATGTTTTTCTTTTGGTTTGGGGAGAATTTGGAGGATTGTCAATATATTAACTTCATTGAAGCCTGTTTCCAAGAGCTCAAGCTGGCACACCTAATAGTATGAGATACGATTCTTTCAACAAGCAGTTGCCCTTAGAAATAAACACCCTTGTGACTTCAGAGGCTAATGAATATCTGAGGTGGAGGAGAGAACCTACGTCTCAAGACTCACATTAATACATTAAGAGCCAAGGTGGCGCAGTGGTTAAATGCAGCACTGCAGGCTACTGCTAGATCAGCAGGTCAGCGGTTCAAATCTCACCGGCTCAGGGTTGACTCAGCCTTCCATCCTTCCGAGGTGGGTAAAATGAGGACCCAGATTGTTGGGGGCAATATGCTGACTCTCTGTAAACCGCTTAGAGAGGCCTGAAAGGCCTATGAAGCGGTATATAAGTCTACTGCTATTGCTATTGCTATTGATTGCTATTAATATGATGTGTTAGCAGCCAGTATTGTTGATGCAGATGGGGCCAACAGAAATGTGATTCCTGATAAGAGGCAGGCTATAACTCTCATAAATGGGAAAGAATTGTTTTAGGAAGTCCTTGATCTAAAAATCTTTAAATTGAATTCTATGAGGGAGGGAGAAGTCCAGAATATGGTACTGGGTCTGGTTGGTAGGGATATGCAAGGCAGGAAAGCACTCAGTACTAAATAGTAAATTTAAAAAAAGGATAAGGAAGTTATATGATCAAAGGATTCCAGAGTCTTGTACAATAAACAAACAGATTATAGAGAACAACAGGAAGAACTAGAAATCTTAAAGTAGAAAGGCCAGTATTGTTTAGTAGGCATAACTGTAACAAGTTGGATGAAGATAATGAATAGAATACATAAACTTGAGAAATAAATAAGGATTGAAGGATATAGTCTGCAAAAAATGAATATACTCTAATAGTCAAAAAAGGAAGAGTAGGACATTATATATAAAAGGAGTGTACCAATATATTCAGGTTCAAGAATTTGAGCATGAGAGTCAAGTACAAAGAAAAAAAAACATTTTTAATACCAGATGCCAGAATTTGGTCTGGATCCCAGAATTTTTAGAGATGACAGACTTAATAATAATTGGTCTGTCATCATTTGCCCAGATTTGTTTGAAAACTAGCTTGGCGAACAGTGCAAAATCTCTAGCAATTTCTTAGTGTTCTAGCTGATTGGTTCATTTCCCAGAAAACTGAAGAAAAGTTAAGAGGATTGGTTATATTTTACCCTACTAACAGGAAATAGCTGGTAGAAGAAGTAAATGCAGCAGAACTTTTGATAGGAACTTTGAGTTTTCACGAAAGGGACATTTGAGCACACCATGCATACGTACTTGACCACAGGATATCCAATTTTAATATCATAGTGTAGAGAATACTAGGCAAAATTATGGAATAGATGAATAAGATGTCAATTTGTGACTATGTATAGAAGAATGGATTGCTTGATGGGAGCCAGCATAGATTTATAAGGAACAGGTCAGGTCAAATCAACCTGCTTTCCATTCTTGACAGAGCAACCAATTTAACTTGACCATGAGAATGTGATGAACATAGTGTATCTTCCCTCCAGAAAAGCTTTTGAGAAAGTCTTCCATGAAATTCTTTTTAAAAAAATATGAGAGTATGTGGGCTGGACTATGCTACCATCTGATGAATACAGAGTTGGTTGAAAAACATCCCCAATTAGCCTTCAATAGCTCCATGTCAAGCTGGAGTGAAATGTCAAGTGGCATATTGCAGGGCTCCAGTAGGCCCAGTGCTCTTCAACTTATTTATTAAGTACTTGGATGAAGATGCAGAAAATACAATTATAAAACTTGCAGATGACTCAAAAATAGTGGAGACAGCAAACATATTACAAATTACTGTCTCTTATTTTCAATCTTTCTTGAGGTATGTAAGATGCAGATGCACCAACTAATATATGTTCTATCACGAATTTTTATGTAGCCTTACTGTAGACTTACTACTCTGAGAATATCTTGCTAGGCTGACTCTAGAAATCGTCTCTGTATCTTTATAACTTTAAGCAAATCAGTGAGGAGGAGGAGTTCCTAAACTTCAAATCATTTTTTTTTTAAAAATGGCAATAAGTAACAAAGACATCATTATCTCTTATTTAATACCATTCCCAATTTCCAAATAAGCTCAGAATAATAGAGAGTATTAACTGAAATGGTAGAGAGACTCAGATTCAAGCCAGGCTTAAAGGAAGCATACAGTAGGTATACTACTATCCTAATATATAATTACTGGAGAAAGATGTATTGCTGGGAAAGAAGGGTAAAAAGAGAAGATGAGGATGACCAGCAGGAAGGTGAATAGACTCAGTAACAGTGGCAATTAGGACACAGCTGAAAGGAACATCAATTTGATGGCATATAATTCATTTTTTGGCACATAATATATACAGAAAAGAGAATAGGTTGTTTGCATCTGTTTCACTGTAAACATCTGTAAAGTAAAGGTAAAGGTTCCCCTGCACATGCGTGCTAGTCGTTCCTGACTCTAGGGGGCGGTGCTCATCTCCATTTCAAAGCCAAAGAGCCAGCACTGTCCAAAGATGTCTCTGTGGTCATGTGGCTGGCATGACTAAACGCCAAAGGCACACAGAACTCTGTTACCTTCCCACCAAAGGTGGTCCCTATTTTTCTATTTGCATTTTTACATGATTTTGAACTGCTAGGTTGGCAGAAGCTGGGACAAGTAACCAGACTCACTCCGTTACGCAGCGCTAGGGATTTGAACTGCCAAACTGCCAACATTTCTGAACGACAAGCTCAGCGTTTTGGTCACTGAATCACCTATAAACATATGTAAGTAGTGGCAATAACATCTGTGCTTAAACTATATTCAAAATACTATAGGCTATACTGGTTCCCTAAATTTCAAAAGATTGTAATAGGCTAAATAGGAAAAAGTACAGGAAAAATGGATGACAAATTACAAAGTCACAGGGATCTTCCATACAGGTAACAGCTAAGCTTTACAAACATTTTAGCTGACTAAACAAAGATCATTAAGACAAAAAGCCTGCCAGAAAGTTGCAAAATTAGTGATAATGTGAGAAACTCTGGGGGTTTTCCCTCTCCCCTATAATAATAATACTTTTTATGGTTACCTAATATAATCAATTCACACCATTTATTATTAATTTATGGGATTAATTTAGTAAAGAAAAAAGAATTCTATTCAGAGAAGCCACCTCCAAAACTAATATTTTAAAATATGTCATTCTGTCTTGAGAGCAGCAGCTAAGGTGGTAGTAATAACAGTATTTCTTCCATCTGTCTTTCTCTTACAGCCTTTATTGGGCCTGCAGTTGGAATATGGAGATATTAAGGAAGGAAGGAGGATTTCATCTAGAACAGTGTTTCTCAACCTTGCTGGCTGGGGGATTCTGGGAGTTGAAGTCCACGGGACTTAAAGTCGCCAAGGTTGAGAAACACTGATCTAGAACAAAGGCTGCAGTACAACCTTTGAATCATTTGTCACTTCTCTCTTGCCAAAATAAGCTGTTCTCTCCTCTCAAATCAGAGCCAGGAAGGGCACAACTACTGCCACCTCATGAAAGGGAGTCGTAAAGGGAGTAGTCTCTAGAGATAATGAAAATGCCAAGTCTGCAGCTGCCAAGTTGTTCCCATAAGAAATAAGAGCAATTGGAGACATGGGCAGCTTTAATTGGAACAGGATCTGTTGTTGCAAGCATGCAAGATTTTAAACAGACTTCAACAGATTGATCTTTTACAGCTTCCCAGGCCTCTTTCCAACTGAAATGATGTCTCTCTGTGTGTAAATACTTGTCTTTCTTCATGCCTTGTGTCTTTCTTTACTCCCTTTCATATTAATCTCCTTCTTTTAGCTAAATTGTAAACTGAGTGGGATGGAGTTCTCACTTGCTCTTTCACACACATACACAGAGAAACAGAGAGAGAGAGAGAGAGAGAGAGAGAGAGAGAGAGAGAGAGAGAGAGAGAGAGAGAGAGAGAGAGAGAGAGAGAGAGAAGTAATAATCCTGTTAAATCATGGGAAAGACCTATATTGGCCAGAATTGTTTATCACAACAGGCTCCCAACCCAATACAGGTAGTCCTTGATTTACAAACACAACTTTGAGCCCAAATTTTTTGTTGCTAAGTGAGACAGTTGAATTTTGCCCCATTTTTACTACCTTTCTTGCGGCAGTTGTCAAGTTAGTAACACAAATGTTAAGTGAATCATGCTTTCTCAGTGACTTGGCTTATCAGTTGGTTGCAAAAGGTGACCAGATGACCCTAGGACACTGCAACCATCATAAATACATGCCAGTTGCCAAGAGTCTGAATTTTTATCACCTGACCATGTTTATTATACTTGTATGCATGTTGTATGTTTATTATACTTGTATGCCGCCCTATTCCCGAGGGACTCAGGGCGGCTAACAAACAAGTGGGGAAGGGGGAAATACAAAAAACGAACAAGACAAAAAAAGGTACAAGAAACAGATTAAAAGCTACACAACAATCACAACAATTCAAATGGGACTGGGAACTCATCAGCCCCAGGCCTGCCGGAACAGCCAGGTCTTGACAGCTTTGCGGAAAGCCTGAAGGGTGGTGAGGGTCCGAATCTCCACGGGGAGACCATGGAGCTACTACAATGGTCACGAGTGTGAAAAATGTCATAAGTCACTTTTTTCAGCACTATTGCAATGTTGAACGGTCACTAAATAAACTATCATAAGTTGAGAACTACCTGTATTTTTGGAACCTTAAGATAAGGTGGGGACAGTGTTCTGCTGCTTCTCACAAGGGTATGTGTACTGCTGAACACCCTGTTGCTTCTGATCGTGGTAAAAATTCATAGCTATAGTAATTAGTGTCTGAGGAATGTTCCTATTCCATGGATGTCTCTTATTACCAGTACTTTTAAAGACATCACAATTGGTAGTTGTCACTACATCTTATGGAAATTACTTTCATGTTTCCTAGTGGACAACCATAGTGGAATCCTAGTGGACAACCACTTAAATATGAGCCAGCAGTGTGCAGCAGCTGCCAAAAAAGCCAACACAGTTCTAGGCTGCATAAACAGAGGGATAGAATCAAGATCACGTGAAGTGTTAATACCACTTAATAATGCCCTGGTAAGGCCACACTTGGAATACTGCATTCAGTTTTGGTCACCATGATGTAAAAAAAAGATGTGGAGATTCTAAAAAGAGTGCAGAGAATAGCAACTAAGATGATTTATTAAAACATGAAGAACGATTGCAGGAATTGAGTATGTCTAGTTTAATGAAAAGAAGGACTAGGGGAGACATGATAGCACTGTTCCAATATCTCAGGGGTTGCCACAAAGAAGAAGAAGTCAAGCTATTCTCCAAAGCACCTGAGGGTAGGACAAGAAGCAATGGGTAGAAACTAATCAAGAAGAGAAGCAACTTAGAACTGAGGAGAAATTTCCTGACAGAACAATTAATCAGTGGAACAACTTGCCTCCAGAAGTTGTGAATGCTCCAACACTGGAAGTTTTTAAAAAGGTGTTGGACAACCATTGTCTGAAGTGGTATAGGGTTTCCTGCCTAGGCAGGATGTTGGATTAGAAGATCTCCAAGCTCCCTTCCAACTCTGTTATTCTATTCTATTCTATTCTATTCTATTCTATTCTATTCTATTCTATTCTATTCTATTCTATTCTAATTCTATTCTATTTCTATTCTATTCTATTCTATTCTATTGAGTGAAATATTTTTCTTTGCTAATGCTAAAGCTTTCATGATTGATAATTCCAACATCTAATAGAAAGAAAAGTAACTTGAAAGCTCATTTTCTCCATATTATGTCTAATTTTATAAACAATATGTTTTATAAACTTTTTTTTTGTAAACTAAAAAGTGTCAGGTTTTGCAACCCTGAGGAAGCCACTGAAGACTTCCCTGGTGATAACTGTGTTCCCTTTCCTGCAGTTGCTCCAGATGTATTATATACTTGTTGTTATATACTTACAAACGCCACAGCCAGAAGTATTGTATATGCAGAATTCCAAGTGTGGTCATGCCATTGATTTATATAAGAATATTACAATACTGACAGACTTAGTTTTGATCCTTTGTAGTCCCTGGAATGAATGAGCCATTTTCACTTCTTAAAAAATGTGCACACTTCTTAAGTTAGGATTACCTTTTTATTTCAATGTACATTGATCCAGGAATACAGGTAGTCCTCGATTTATGACCACAATGGAGCCAATAATTTTTGTGGTTAAGTGAGACATTTGTTAAGTGAGTTTTGCCCCATTTTACGACTTTTCTTGCCACAGTTGTTAAGTGAATTACTGCAGTTGATAAGTTAGTAACCTGGTTGTTAAATGAATCTGGTTTCCCCATTGGCTTTGCTTGTTAGAAGGTCGCAAAAGGTAATCGAATGACCATGGGACACAGCAACGGTCATAAATATGAAACAATTGCCAAGCATCTGAATTTTGATCATGTGATTTTGAGGATGTGCAAAGGTCGTAACTCTGAAAAATTGTCATATGTTCTTTCAGTGCTGTTGTAACTTCGATGGAGACATTAAATGAACTGTTGTAAATTGAGAATTACCTGTATTTGTAATCTTTGCACTGTTTATACCTAATACAGGTTATTTACAAATAGGCTAAAATAAATTCTATAAATTCTTTGGGAACTCTTTCTCTTGTATCCATCCATTGTAACACATACTAATTTAGTCCAACTCTCTATTCTTGCATTTTATCAAGTTATATAGGACTTCACCTTCTTATCTATGACTATAGAGCCGAGGTGGCGCAGTGGTTAAATGCAGCACTGCAGGCTACTTCAGCTGACTGCAGTTCTGCAGTTCTGCAGTTCGGCTGTTCAAATCTCACCGGCTCAGGGTTGACTCAGCCTTCCATCCTTCCGAGGTGGGTAAAATGAGGACCCGGATTGTTGTTGGGGGCAATATGCTGACTCTGTAAACCGCTTAGAGAGGGCTGAAAACCCTATGAAGTGGTATATACGTCTAACTGCTATTGCTTTTGCTACTTGAATTACAGGGTTATCCCTGTCTCCTAATTACATCAGAATTAACCATAATTTTCCCTCTAAAATTTCACAATATGACTTTTCATGTTAGCAATCTCAAGTGATTTTTATGAGGTTTTGGTTGGGGTTTTCTTTTGTGGGGAGGTGGCTTATAATATATAATATAAAGATTGCCAACCACAACTTACTTAGGTTTTTTGGTGAGATACTTAACTCTGTGTACTTTTTCTGTTAGATAGGGACTTTCCCCAACTCTGCTTGAAAATGCAATGGATGAAACAATAGTCTTAAGCATTCAAATGGTGAACATTATTTCTTTTCAGAGATTCATTGAATGTCCCTAAAAATACTGAATAAAACATTACTAATTATTCAAAAATGTTCTATTCCTTTTCTATTTGTGGGCTGCAGCGGAATGAATCATAATTGGTTTTATTCAACCATTTATTCTGTTTAATGCAATAAACCTTGGATTTGAAGATCCAAGGTATTTTTAATTTAAGTGTCCAATTTACCTATTTCATTTATTCTTACCGGTTCCATGAGCAGCATACAAAATCAAGGCTCTGTCTTGGGTATGTCCTTGTGTATGAACGGAGAATCTATTTCATGAATTTATTTCCTTAAATAGGAAAATGAACATTTCTCTTTGCAAGGACAAATATAAAGCATGGCATTAAAAGCTGATCTTAAAGTATAACTTTTGAGATGTCAGTAAGGATGACCAGTAGATTTCAATAGTAACTTTATATCCACTTTTACATGTTTAAGAGAGTATTTTAGGATGTGTTTTATATGACAATTGAGTGCAAGACTGGGTGAGACCTTTTAAGAGTCAGTACTATGCAGGGATGGGTTCCTGCCAGTTCTAACCTCTTCTATAGAAGAGGTTCCACAAATCTACAGTGCTGTTTAGAACCGGTTCCAGCTCCCTCCCCATGCCTGTCCGCACATCATCAAGATGAAGAGCGAGAGGAGGAATTCTGGGAGTTGAAGTCCACAAGTCTTAAAGCTGTCAGGTTTGAACACCCCTGGTTTTTTTTTTCTGAAGGGTTAGGGATGCAAGGGTCTTCTAACTTGACAGCTTTAACACTTGGGTGCTTGAAATGCCAGAGTTTCTGAGCCAACATTTTGGTTGCTAAGCAAGAGCATTGTTAAGTGAGTTTCACCACATTTTACAAGCTGGCCACGCCTACTTAGTCACATGGCTGGCAAACCCACCCGGTCACATAGCCGGCAAGCCACTCCCACCCGGTCACATGGCCGGCAAGCTACTCTCACAAAGCAGGCCACACCTACAGAAGAGGTTCTGAAATTTTTTGAAACCCACCACTGGTACTATGACATAGGTGGGACGCAGTGGCTCAGTGGCTAAGATGCTGAGCTTATCAATCAGAAAGGTTGGCAGTTTGATGGTTCGAACCCTAGTAGTATGTAACCTCTAATGCTAGTAATGCCATTAGCTCTCTGCATTCTTTACCCATACCATCTGTGCTTGGGAACACTCTAAGATAGTGACAGGACCCAGCCCTATGACACACTGGACCAAAAACATTGTAAGAAGAACTCCCTTTTTGGGACAGACTTTGATACACATACCTTAGCATTATGTTTTTTCTGAAAGTCCTTTTAGTACTATCTGGTTATCCATAAGCATGATTCTTCTTTTACCGAATGGTTTCTATCTGACATAAAAGGGATGGGGTGGCTCAGTGGCTAAGACGCTGAGCTTGTCGATCAGAAAGGTCAGCAGTTTGGCGGTTCGAATCCCTAGCAACGCATAACAGAGTGAGCTCCCATTATTTGTCCCAGCTTCTGCCAACCTAGTAGTTCAAAAGCATGTAAAAATGCAAGTAGAAAAATAGGAACCATCTTCGGTGGGAAGGTAACCGCGTTCCGTATACCTTCGGCATTTAGTCATGCTGGCCACATAAACATGGAGACATCTTTGGACAGTGCTGGGTCTTTGGCTTTGAAACGGAAATGAGCACTGCCCCTTAGAGTCGAGGGGAATTTTTACCTTTACCTTTACTATGAGACAGGTGGGTCTATAAATTGTAATCAACAAAGAAACTGAAAAAAAAGTTGGTGAAGATTTGGTGCTGACAAGGTAGCAGGATGTGCTTAGTCAGTCTGGCATCTATTGAAATAAAAGTACTACAAAGAAACTGATAAGCCTCAAGTTTCCCTCACAGAATGCAGCTCTAACAATCTTAAAAGATCTGTGGTGGTAGCTTATATATTGCTGGGTTAACCACACAAATGAATTGCTGCATTTTTCTTGGCGTTCGCAACTGTGTATATAAAAGAAAAAGAAAACCAAGCCTCTCTGTGGGTATCTTGTCTAAATTTTAGAGCTAGTTGAAATGACATTTCAGGATTTTCCCATTGTAAGCACCTTTCGCCCTGCCTCTCCTTTAGTAATTCTGCCTTACAAATGCTTCCATTGGAACTTGGGCCTAGAAAAAAATAAAAACAGGACCAGAAGGCACTCAAAACCAGCAATACAATATAGTCAATTTCTTTCTTTCTTTTTTTACTACTTCACCATTTAAAAAAATAATAATGTTTAAATAAAAAATAGCAGGGAACCTGGCATTCTGCAGAATACAGTGTCAACTTCCAACTTTACCTTTATTTGCCTGAGAGGCTGACCATCTGCCTAGAAAGCGTTTGCTTTGCTGGAACAACCCATGCAATCTTCAAGCAGCTTTTCTCATTCTGGGTAGAATTCTACCAACCCAGGAGCAAGATCAAAAATAAGGACATAATATAATATGCAGATCCTCTCTTTGCATATTCCTTTGTTTTTTTCCTTGCTATTTCTAATATACATTTGTCCTAAGAAAAGAATATACAACTTCTATCAACTTTAGAGACATACCCATGGAATGCAGAGGTGGTATTCAGCAGGTTCTGACCAGTTCTGGAGAACTAGTGGCGGACATTTTGAGTAGTTTGGAGAACTGGTAAATACCACTTGTGATTGACCCTGCCCTCATCTCTTCTCTGCCTCCTGAGTCCCAGCTGATCAGGAAGGAATGGGGATTTTGCAGTAATGTTCCCCCGCCATGCCCACCAATCCACACCCACAGAACCTGTAGTAAAACAATTTGAATCCCACCACTGATGGAACAACAAGACTGTGTTCTAAGCTTGGACCAAATTTTCTGGGTTTGGGTTTCTAAAGAGTCAAATGAATGTCAAGCTTCTTCTGCCTTATGGTCCACAGTTTCATATGCTGTCCACTTCTCCTGTTATGACTGTTGGGGTGATTAAAAAGGAGGAGACAGTGGTGGTCTTCAATGCAGGCACTTAACCAGGAAAGATGAATGGCTGCAGTAGTAGGATCTTGGTGATAGTGGAGGCAGCAACAGAGGAAACCACTCCTGGTCTTCTTCTGTTGCCCCTGTATACATTAGGATTTCCTGGGATGAGTTTTTGAATGGGATGTTCCTGAGAAAACTGGACCACTAGTCAGATAATGGCAATTGGCAAGTTTTCAGAATAAAAAAAAAAAAAAGTCTAGGAACCTCCTAGCTATCTTGTCAGATTTTAAAATCAAATCAAAGTGGATGTTATCTGATTCACACATATCCACCTGAGGTGAGGTTCATTCAATTCAGTGCTGTTAAAGCAACTTAATACTTCACATAATCCAGAGTAAAGATCCTATGATTTCTCTTTCTGGTAATAGTGGGAATAGAAAAATTGTGAGAAAAGGCTAACTTCTTAAATCTTCCCCAGATTTAATACAGCATTTAATGGAATACGTACACTCAGAGAATTTTTGTCTAGGCATAAAAATGATGAGAAAGAAAAATCATTAGATGCACTGAGGATTTATTAATGAGATGGTTTCCAAATTTCCCATCTAGTTAATTAGATTGTCTTTCACTTGATTTGCTTCTCATCAACATCCTTTTCCAGTTTTCTTTTCTTTTGATTAGGTGCCTGGCATACTGTTCATACAGTTCCTTTACATATATCACATCTGGTTAGTCTCTAGTTTAAGCCTAAAATGGTTATTGTGTCCTGCCCTACAGTGATGGTGTCCATTTGTATGAAATAAACTACAGCATCCTTTTCCCTTACAGTTAGTTCTCGACTTCCGACCCATTCTTTAACCCATTCAAAGTTACAATGGCCTGAGAAAGGATCCTTTTACAGCACGGATGTCAAACTCGATCATGTCACGTTGACATAATTTTCACCCATTTTGTATAGCACAAAACTATGCAAAAAGTAAGAAGAGGGCAAATATTCCATCTTCCAGGCTCACAAAAGTAGGACTGGCAAGCCAAATGAGCAAGGAAAAGCTGCTCTTCATACTTGCTCTTCTTTTTGCATTGAGCAAAAAAGTAATCTGCAGACTGACATTTTATGTTGTTTGGCTCTTCCTACCAGTCTCCTATAATAATTGGAGTTTAGCTTCCTGATTAGTCATTACTAGCTATCCTTTTATGCTATGAGATTAACAGACCTTGAAACCATGTACTAAAATATAAAATTTGATTTTGTTGCGGCCATGAAAGTGACTTATCCCGCATTCATTCAATTGTACTCCAGATGCTGCAGAGTTTTTACATTTTCTGTTTAACATTCCGTAACATTTAACATTGTCATTAAGTTAAATATATAATACTAAATTAAAAAGAGATCACCTTGTTTTTTTCCCTCTGGTTTCCCGCTCCCAACCCTCACCTGTCGAGCTGCTTACAAATCCCATCCCATTTAGAATTCTGCCTCAGGAAGGAAAGCTTCCGATCCAACAGTGTTCAGCCCAGCTCTAGCCCTATAAAACAGAAGGCTTCCATCTTTTCTTATTAATCAGTGTGTCAAATACACATTGTAGTTTCACAAATTCATTTAACTTGTACAAAACTTCCATTTATCACAAATAGAATCCCTATATCATTTCAAAGCTAAGTACTTTCTGCAAAATGAAACACTGTATCCCCAAGCCTAGCTTTGTATGTCATTCTTATAGTGTACCAGATCCCTGGTACAGGAGGAAAGGTTCTGCGTCTAAAAACAACAAAAAAGCAATATCAGATGACTTTCTGTAGTGTGCTAGATGTTGAGACAGTGGTTGGCAAGGAACTGTGGCATTTATAATTCTTCATCTGAAGAGTTCTACAGAACTCAAAGAACATATTAATTAAATGTACTGGTGGAAACGAAACCACTACAGGCACGGAATTACTTCTTATTCTCTCAATTTGCTCTGAAACGTAAGTTCAGAGTTAAGCAAGAGTTTCATATACAGAAAGTGACAGTGCCATAGATTTCACTAAGCCCAGCCAATTCCAAGCACATCTCAGCCATTGATTTATTTGTGATGAATAGAGAAATTGGGCCTAGCAATATTTTCTCTGGATAGTTATATACTACCTAGGGTTTAATGCTAAGTTCTTCTAGAATCGTGTTCCCATCTGAAAACAAAACATCCCATACTCAGAGAGCAGTAACAAATATAACAAGGCCTTGTACACAGGGGTGGGTTTCGGCTTCTGTTACTGCTGGTTCGCTATGTGTGCATGCACAGAAGCAACAACCAAGATGGGGGCGGCAAGTTTGACAGCCCTGACTTACATGAATGCAACCCAACAATTAAAAGTGAGGGATAATTCCAAAAGTAACAGGAAGCAATTTGTCTCTGGCAATTTTTCTATAACTCCTATTGGTAAAAAAGAAGAAGACAACCTAAAGTAGAAAAAAACCAGTTAATTCTCACTGATTTATTGTATTTGTTTTCAAACTGAAAAAAATGATTCAAGGATTTCAAATAGAATAGAAATTCAAATAGAAGGATTTAAACTCAAATAAAGAGAGAGAGAAAGAACCTAATCATGTTTCTCTATTGTTATATAAGACCTTTTCTTTCTCTCTTTTACTATTTGATAATGATACAGTGAATAAGATATTTTCCACAAACCAGTTTTGGAGAGAGAGGGGGGAGGGGGAGAGAGAGAGAGAGAGAGAGGGAGAGGGAGGGAGGGAGGGAGGGAGAGAGAGAGAGAGAGACAGAGACAGAGAGAGACAGAGAGAGACAGAGATAGACAGAGAGAGAGTGTGTGTTTGTGTTTAGTATTGCCTTTAAAAAAATTCCCTAGGTTTATTTTTGGGTTTTCTGATTTTATAGTAATATTGTTATACAATGTAATAACATGTAGAAAAATAATTGAAAAATAATAAAGATTGATTCCACCTCTATTTCAAGTGTGGACAATCCTTTGAGGGTAAAACCAACATTTAATTAAGGAGCGGGTGGCGAGACAAGACATACAGGCTATGTTAGAGACTTCCGAGTTAGGAATGTTTCCTCTATGATTTTTAGGTGAGGTTCTTTGTTTAAAACAAAACATTGTAATTGATTTTGCTATTGTCTATCCCCAAACGCCAATGCAATCTTTCCCAAATGGAAGAAAAAAATTGTTCTGCTGATTTGAGGGACCTGCAGAACAGATTCTAAGCCAAAGGTCATCTATCTGTGCTGTATTATTGACCAGAAAGCCTTCAGACCCCCTCTTTTTCCCCCCTCAAAAAGTCTTCAGTAAAATGATCGCTTTAATTTTCATACCAGTGAAAGCTATCAACAGTGAGAGAGAGGGAAACAGATAAACAAGTAGCTCCAAAGGCCCACATTAATATATAGTGTCATTTGAGCCGCAAAAGGCTTCCCCCTCTGGATGTAGTTTAATAGCTTCCATTTGTTACAAAATCTTGAATAGTAAGGGAAGAGTATTCATCATTTGCAACCAAAATAAGTGGGAGAGAGGCATATCAATATATTTATACAATATGACAGTAATCATCTGGATTAAAAATTGGGAATATACTTACACATAGTCAATGTGTCCCAAAGCAAAGTTGATAGCTCAAGGAAAAATCATTTTTAAAAAAAGATAAATTTCATAGTAAATATGTCCTAGTTTATTTGCTACATATCATTGTTTGGACTCTTTTATCATTATCTATTCATTGTTCATATTAATTCTAAAACCATTCAGAGCCCCTATTTTGATTACGTTGGAATCTAAATTGTAACTAACTAAATAAAATGTCCTGATTTGAGCACATTTCAGTATTTCATGATGTTCTGATAAATAGTCAGTCTGGATTATTGTAAGTGTCAGGAAACTTGAACCAAACTATTACCAGCTATTTGAAGCATAGCAAGCACAGATTAAGATACAGATCTTTGGAATGAAATTTAACAAATGCAAAATTATCCATTTATGATACAGAAATCAAAGGTACAGAGAAAGAAACGAGGAAGGAACAGTTATCACCAACCTTTGTCTAATTTCCCAAAGTATGGAAAATTAAGCTGTAAGATTCATGGCCTTAATTGTCACAATTATGTTAAAGTATTATCTTCTATACGCTCAGTTGGAAATTATTTCTGGGGCGAAAAAACTTTAATAATTTTAATTCTAGTCCTATTGGGCCCATCAATCCATAAGGTTAGAATAAGTGCTATTTTTCTAGAGATCTGGGTCTTGAAGAACTTGAATTTGATCATACAGTTTTGACAATCCACCTCTAACCTTAAATTCCTAGTCTGTCAGATACTTTCTTCAGTTCCAGAACTGCTGCTTCAAGTAGCTTCAACCAGGTTTGAAGGACTCACCATTGATTCATGCAGCACATGCTGAGTGTACCATACTCAGTGAGTAAAATCCCCTTTGAGTTTTTCTTAACTGCTAAAGACTATAACAACAAATGTATTTAACTTTCTAGCTTACAGTATGTAAATAGTTTGTCTTCCAGGATATTTTCATCAACTTCTCAATCTAGTTTAAAACCCCACTATTATTTTTTGTGGGGTTTGCCAATAACCAAATAGGTCCTTCTTAGCTGAGATAAAATTGGCCAGATAGCAATGCTAGTGATTATTTAATCAAGAGACTATCATTAATTTTAAATACACTGAATGTATGATATATGAATTTGAGGGGTTCTTAGTGTAGAGATTCAGTAAACCATCTCTTACAGTGGCTGTGCAACCCCCATTTCAAAAATAGCGGAGGTCCACTATTGTTTTAGATAAAGTGTTCCATTGTTCAACAGTTGTTTGGGAAAAGAGTTATAATATTCAACTGCATTTCTTTTCATTTAATTTCAACCTTACCCAGCTCTCAACAAAGTCAACAAAGAACAGATCTATCTCTTCTTGCACATGATAGTCTTTTCATATTTACAGATTACTGTCAGCTAGTGTCAGCAGCAAATTTGATAAGCACCCTTTCCATTCTATTCTCTCAATCATTTTTAGAGATATATAAGAGCACTGGGCTAAAAATAAAATCACAGAGTATCCTTACTTGGTACTTCCTTCTAATACAATAGAAAATCATTCATAAGTATCTTTGAGGTTGCTTGTTTAATCATTTTCAAATACTATGGACTACAAAACAGCTATCCCACATTTTTCCACCTTACTTATAAGGATATCATATCAGATCCAACACAGGACATGATCAAATATTTTGCTAGGATTAAAGTATGTTTTTACAGCATTCCTTTACTCTTACTGTATATAATGCAGCTGAACTTCAGAATGTTTGAGAGACTATTACAGTGAGTGCTAACCTGTGCCAAAAGTGCACGTATGCGTGTGTGACAATTTTGGGGGGCATCCCCACACCCATTATGCAATGTACTTGTGTCCCCTGCATGCCCGCCTGCACATGCGCCTCCTCACACTCTTTTTTCCTCCCATGCGTGTTTCTGTGTGACCTCCCCGCACCAGCTAGTAGGCCTCCCTGCAGCCTCCTGGGAGCAAATATCCCCCTGCACATGGGCACGCATTTTCTGCATGTGCTCCACCTCTGTGCATGCATGGCAGAGCCCTGAAAATCAGCTGGCCAGCAGGAGCCACTCACAGTGAAGCTGAGCTGAGCTGATGGCGTGCTTGCCCGCAGAGAGGATTCTACATGCCACCTGTAGCATGCATGTCATAGGTTTGCCATCACAGCTCTATTATAAAGTCATATTGAATTCAATTGACTAAAACAAATTTATTACAGTGCTATTCTTTCATTCCAGCTTAATTTTAAGAAGTGCAAATGATAGGTAGAAAATTGTATCTATGGATATAATGGAAAATGCAAGAAGATGATAAGAAAAATAATGGGACCCTCTTTCAATAGAAGGAGGTATTTTGAGAAACAAATGATAATCATATCTAAATTGATTACATAGGGAAAAAAAAGACTTGGACAGTCATCAGATAGTTTACATCATTGTTGCCTGGATTTATACGTTGCCATAAACTCAAATGTGATTTGTGGTTCATTGGTTGAAAACGTAATAAAAACTAATCAATCCAATCTCGATATACTAATGTCTGATTAAACCAGGTTGGGATTGTGTTCTCGTTACATAAGGGAATACAGCTTTGCATAATTGCATATGATATATTGAATTTTTGTTCTTGAATAAGTGGAAGAAATGGTATAATTCATAGCACTGACAATTTTTTTCCAGGGGCACTTATGCTTTGAATGAAATGATTATTTGAAGGAATGCTCTGCAGGAAAGTGGCAGATCACTTATAATTAGTGGAGTGAAACAGTTATGGTCTTCTCTGAGTAGCAGGAATCTGTGCACATTGTGCTTCCGTCTGCAAAGTGAGTCATACGATTGGGGGTGGGGGGTCAATCCTGCTTCGATCCTTTATTGAAGTAGACTTTTTGCTTCCAAAAGGTGCCTATTTAAAAAGTTTTTTTTAATTCTGCCTTTATTATTTTATAAATAATGCAAGGTGGCAAAGATATGTAATACTCCTCCTATTTCCCCCCAACAGTCTACAAGGTGATTTGGGCTGAGAGAGGGTGATTAGCATAAAGTCACCCACTTGGCTTTCACGAATAGGGTGGAACTAGAACTCACAGTCTTCTGGTTTCTAGGCCAAAACCTTAACCGCTAAATGAAGCTAACCTTGCTTTGCTTTGCCTCTAGAAGGTTGAATTGCCCCACTGAGGCAATTCAGACAAACCTAATCTACATGATTGCTATCTGAGAACTCATATTCTTCCTCAGATCAAAAGAATCATTATTCTTCCATGAATTCTTTGTTCAAAAGTCAATTGTGACTTCTTCATTTAAGAATCATTTTTCAAAGGTTGATACTGTAGAACTGAATTTTGTTTCTAAAACATTCATCGCAATTGTACAGATAAACCTCTGGATTACATTGTCTTGCCTCCCACCCACCCACCCCCTCTCTCTCACACACAGTCTTGACTTGTGGGAGAAAATAGTAGGATAGGAAAGCAAGACATTTCAATGAATATTTTATTAGAACTATGTTAAATCACTGAGATAATTTATAAATGAATAATTAACCCCAAATTCAGGTGGGATCAAGGAAACCTTTCCTTCTCAATGGTGCATGTGTGGATAGTCATTTATATTTCACTAAAGAAGCAGAAATCTTTATAAACATAATAAAACTGAAGCTCCATGTTGCCCTTTTGAGCACTTTTAAAATCCAAAACAGCTGTCACTATTGTTTTTTTCATTAACAAATTCATTTGAGCAAAAATACACAAGAGCATTCACACTGTGAAATACTGCTTACAGGACTTCCAAGGAAAGTGTAGCATCAAATTAAGCATTCTTGTATCCTCACAGGGGCTCATCTAGGAAAACATTTTCATTTGGTGCCTGTGTGATTTTGGCTTTAGTTGTCATTTTGACTGATATTAATCCATAGCTTTAAAAATCTCTGGAATTGACTTTTGTGGAATGGGAGAAGGTTACAGCTGATTCTTAATGAAATGTTTATTGCACGTACATAAATTCTATTGGATATTCATCTTTTGAAATGTTATCAAATGATAAACTGACAATTTTGTAAAAAAAGAGAGAGAGATTGTTTCGAATACTGCAAACCTATCTAAATTGCAATCTGATGCAAATGAATAGTTGCTGTTTTGAGATGAGCAGATATAATTTCCTAATGACAGGAAAGACAGCTTTTGGTGTGCGGGAAGAGACCAAAGGTTCACATTGCAAAACAACCATGACATTTAGAAGCAATTTCATCTCAACCATAAGTTTGTGCACTGCCCAGCTTTGTTTAAGAGTGCTCCCAGATTGCAATATATTCTATAATTGGTATAATTTCAAATTATTCTATTACTTAATTTAAAAAGAAAGGGTGTTGCAGCTAATATTTAATTAACGTACTAACATTGACTGGGAGATGGCCACTAGTAGGTTTATTCTAATGGTGGGATTCAATTTTTTTTTACTACTGGTTCTGTGGGTGTGGCTTTGTGGGTGTGGCATGGGAAGGATACTGCAAAATCCCCCTCCCCTCCCCACCCCACTAACTTGCTTTCCAGCTCCATTCTCCTGTTCAGGGCAACAAAAGAAGATCAGCTGGGAGGCAGTGGGGGCGGGGCCAGACTATTTGCCGGGCCTCTGAACTACTGCTACCGGTTCTCCAGAACCTGTCAGAACTGGATGAATAGCACCTCTGATTTATTCATATAGTTTATAACTTTATAGTTTCTCAGCATCAAGTAACTAGACTAGTTGAAGGGAACGCTGTGTTGAGAGGACAACTGATTACGATTCTTAACTTTCCTGTGTATAGCAGGGCTGTCAAACTTGCAGCCTGTGGGTCGGATGCATCACGTGCTGGCCACGCCCTGCCCTGTTTAGGAAAGAGGGAAAAAGTCACAATACATCACATGATGCTGCGAGTTTGACACCCCTGGTATATAGAGTTCACAAGATCTGCTAGTTGGCAGTTGTTTGAATCAAGAGTACATTCTGACTAAAATTATATACCACATTAAGTAAGTTGTTGGTTTGAGACAATGTTTTGTGTGAACCCATCTATTGTGGTTTGCAAGCCATAATTATATGGCTAGTATGTAATGTGAATCCAGCCCATTGTTTATACCATGGTTAAATGACTATTTTAATGGAATGTTTGAGACCGCCTTTATCTAATCCAAGAGCACAATGCCTGTGTTTTTCCAAATGTGGTTTGATGTTCTTTTCTATTAGAATAATAGAATTATAGAGTTGAGAAGTATCTTAGGGGTCATCTACTCCAAAGTCCTCCTCAGTGCAGAATCCATTCGAGCAGGGCTGTCAAACCCGTGGCCTGAGGGCTGGATGTTTCCTGTAACATTGTAATATCATATGCAAGTACCCTGTTTCCCCGAAAATAAGACCCAACTGGAAAATAAGCCCAGGCATGGTTTTTTCAGGATGCTCGTAATGCGCGTCACATGCTGGCCACACCCAAGCTTGGTTTAGCAAAGGGGGGAAAAAGCCCCAATACATCACATGACACTGCCGTGATGACATGAGTTTTCACATCCCTCCATTAAAGCATCTCTGACAAATGACCATCCAACCTCTGTTTGAAGATTTCCATTTAGTTATGGTATCAAACAAATTAAAATCATATCCCACATAAGATAGGACCAATTGTAACTTAATTAGCATCATCTGTGTTTTAAAGAAACTTAATATTTTTCCATTATAAAGTGTTTTTTTCTTCCTTTCTGAAACTTTATTATAAAAATACTTTTTAAACAAGATGGCATTATCAATGATAGCTTTTCTGCCTCACATTTTTATGATACTTATGAATAATAATGGCTTTCAAGGCAATATTAGATCTGCCTTGAACCGCAGAATCACATTTCCTAGAGGGAAATTGATCATCTTATTTTATAGTATTTTAGAAAATTGCTTTAATCTGCTAGCCCATGGATCATATTATTGCTGCAATAGCAGTGCTTAAGTAATACTACAAAATCCCAAATGTAAAGTATTAAATCCCATATTTAAGTAATGCTACTAAATCCCAAGTTTTGTCTAGAAACATACAGGTGCTTATTTTAAACATATGATTCAAGACTGCGTGGCACAAACCTTCAGCTATTGTATCAAGGTTGCATGCTGAAAAAAGGTCATTTTTCCCCAGCTCATTACTTTGACATAGGTCATACCCAAGGCCTAAACTATACCACCTGTAAACATTATATTCCATTGACCTATATCTTGATTTTATTTCTCTTTGGTAAAAGCCCTTATGGGGCAGACATGTACTGGGAACTCTGCAAGTTTCCCCGCAGTTTTTTTTCTTTAAAAAAAGAATATAAACATGCTGAAATAGCTTTATTTAAAACTCCTAGGACTTCCAGTGCTGAAATCATCATTGTCCTCTTTTA
The DNA here is from genome assembly GCF_051295495.1 of Thamnophis sirtalis. Taxonomy (NCBI): domain Eukaryota; kingdom Metazoa; phylum Chordata; class Lepidosauria; order Squamata; family Natricidae; genus Thamnophis; species Thamnophis sirtalis. Next base: position 29,924,667 of record NW_028261385.1, on the reverse strand, counting down.
ATGACACCATAATCCCTTGCGGGGTGGAGTCTGGGCAACTGAATGGAGCTGGGTGATTACTAGCCGGATGCCCTTCCTGCTGCCAGTGTGGAGTTTTCCACCCAGCAGATATATTCTCAGTGTTCAGAGAGATAGAAATATCTGTCTCTACGTAGGATTGAACTCCTGATTCTGGTGGCAAAATTGTTCAGTGATTAAAAGTGTTAAAACCAAATTCTTAACTATGCTTCAGGCTGAGGTGGAGATGCCTTTGGGACAGGATTGGAGAAGGAGTTTTGATCTGGATTTCATCTATGTTGTATTCTACTGGAAGAAGACATTTCAGCAGACACTGTGGATTTCAGTCATTAAAAGGATGATCAAGTATGCTGTACCATGTAATGGCAGCAGTGGTGGGAATCATTTTTTTTTACTACTGGTTGTGTGGGTGTGGCTTTGTGGGCATGGCAGGGGAAGGATCTTGCAAAATCCCCATTCCCTCCCCACCCCACTAATCTGCTTTCCAGCTCCATTCTCCTGTTCAGGGCAACAAAAGAAGATCAGTTGGGAGGCTGGGAAGCAGCAGGGGGAGGACCAGCCTATTTGCTGGTTCTCCAAACTACTCAAAATTTCCACTACTGGTTCTCCAGAACCTGTCAGAACTGGCTGAATACAGCCTCTGAATGACAGTCACTGTTTGGATGTTTTTTGGAAATTAATTTATGATTTTTTAAAAAAGCAGTGATTATTAAACTGCAAAGTATCTCATTCCTGAATTTGTCCCCTACTTCCAGCAGGTTTCCTTATCATAAAGTATTTTTATTCAGGTTTTCCTTAATTTTACCAAAGGAAGTGGCAAAGTGTTCTAGTATCACCTTTTGAAGATTGTTTTTAGAATAATCTTTCAGTTGTCTACAACACTTGTTCATTTCAACATTTGAAGTGATAACTTTTTAGGAAATACAGTAGCTGTTTTGTGCCTTGAAAAGAAATTAAGTAACTAAAAGATGTTTGTCTTGAGTTTCTAGCATATTCTGGTATAGGATCCGGTGTGCGTCAGATTTTACATGTTGTTTTCAAACCTACCCTGATTTCCTGCCAGAGTGTTATAAATGACTATTTAAATATGACTGCAATTACTTTAATATTTTATACCTGTTTTTTTTTCCTTTTTAATCAGGAAAGGTTTGACATATTCCTTAATCACTAGATCTTGACTTTGTAAGTTAGTTGTAATGTTACTCAGATGTTGGTAAATACCTTTCCCCAGGGTTTTTCAACTTCGTTAATTTTTAGCCATGTGGACTTCAACTCCCAGGATTCTTATTAATAGACATGGTGTCTTGTGGAATTCTGAGATTTGAAGTCTACATGCTTTGTTGTTGTTGTTAGTTGCAAACTCGTGTCCAGCCTATCACGATCCCATGGACAACATTCCTCCAGGCCTTTTTGCCTTTTGGTACTGTCTATGGGCTTTTCATGGCAAAGATACTGGGTTGACATTTCCTTCTCCAGTGGCTCACGTTTGGTCAGAGCTCTCTGCTATGACCTGTCCATCTTGAGTGGCCCTGCACAGCATAGCTCATAGCTTCATTGAGCTATGCAAGCCCCTTTGCCATGACAAGGCAGTAATCTATGAAGGGGCTGCATGCTTAGAAATTGCCAAGATTGATCATTCTACCCTCAGCTAATGTATCTAATATTCAAAGGAATATTAGAGGAATCATCAGAATAGAAGACCTTTTAACTGAATAGATGATTTAGGACTTCCTGGCAAAATGTATAGTCTGATGCCAAGGGCTGGTATATGGTATAGCATATACCTTTATCATTCTAGTTATACTATTTTTTTTAGACTATTTTACAAGAGAAAATACATCTGTGATGAATAGTTTTGGACAGAGATGTCTTCAATTTGCAGCTTGATCATTACAAGTAATATCAGTATCATTACATAAATACTAATATCAATGCTCCCTCTCTATTCAGGGAAAAGTTTTGAATGTTATTGTTTTGGACTTAATAGCAATTTATTCTTTTTTAAAAAAGGATTTTTAAGGAAGAAGGATCTGTATTTGAATGATTAAACCTTTTTTTCGTTCAGCTGAAATTAGGATATTTCATGCCTGGTTCTCTCGCTTAAATCAATGTCTCTGTTGTCATGATGAATCATTTTCATTGATTCCTTACTTAAATTATATTATTCAAATGAAACTTGGTATTAACTGGTATTGTCTTCTATAAGTGTGATGTTAAGGTTAAGACTATATGCTTATCTAGTATTGCAATAGAATTTATGTCTTTTAAAAATAAAACCATTCTGCTTTAATTTTTTTATACATGTCTGCCGCATATTGTGTCACAAGTATTTGCATCTTATTGATAACCATGTCAAATTGGCTTTGCACTAATAATTGTTATACCATATTTAGCATGGCTATCATGAGACATGAGTCCCACATTACAGAAACATGATTCTTTATGCCTTCCTTGCCAATGAGTAGTTTATTCTGGGACACTTGAAGGGCAGTTCAGAATCATTTAGCTAGGTGGCACTAGAGGGCACTACTGGAAACATTCATGCTTTACACAGAAGCCACTGGGTTCACATTCTATTAAACCATGGTTTGCTTAACTGATTATTTGTAGACAAAGTAAGAATTGGTTAGATTCACATAAGGTGTTAGACCTGTGATGGCGAACTTATGGCACGCATGCTATAGGTGGCACGCGGAGCCATTTGCCAGGGCATGTGAGAGGTTACCCTGTGAGCTGACTTTGGCATTCTTTTGAAGCAATTTTTCCCTCCGAAGCCTGAAAAACCAGCCCTACGGGCAAACCGGATGTTCGGGAACAGACTTCCAGTTTGCTTGTAGGGCCATTTTTCACCCTCCAGAGGGGGGAAGCATGTGCATGTGCGGCACACCCGCATATGACCCCCCTGGTGCTTCCCCTGCTTTTTGGCATTTGAGCCAAAAAAGGTTCGCCATCACTATGCTAGACCATACACCATGATTTTGAATTCACATATTGTGCTAAACCTAACATACCCTAATGTGTAACACTAAGCAGCTTAGTGTGAATTCAGCTGCTAGGGTATATTACAAGAACATCTAACTGACTTATGGTTTATGTTGGCTACTCTAAGCTAACATAGAAGGATAACACTTTTATAATACGAGTTGAAATGGAGTGTCCTTCCATGAGTGTATAATGTATGCTCCTTCAGTTGAAATATATCCTCTTTATGCCTGAGGGTGCGGGCATTTGCCATTACCAACCTCTGTTAGTGCGTCAACTAATATAGAAAACTAGATATCCTTGACCCATTGTGTCATTATTTCAAAGATATATTCCTCAATGCCTCAACAATGGCAGAGTATATAATATACTGGAAGAAGATTTTTTTTAAAAAAAAAGTCAAAGAGATATTCAGAATTGTATGTGCCTTGAAAGAAGTCTGTGTTGAACTGCAAAGCATGATCAAATATCAGGAACTGACCACAGAATATGCTTTATGATATTTGTATTATTTTATAAAATGCTTTGTTGCAATTTTTAGTCGTTAAATGTTTTATAATAGTTTGCAAATTTTCAATTCCACAGGAGTCATGGGTCTCAGATTTTGCATTCATTCTATAAGTCAGACCATTTGATGTACTCTGGTTTGAAAATTGTTGCCCTGTAACGTACCATTTAAGCCACTTGAAGGTTACAGACATGACATTGTAGCATATAATATAAGAGAATCAACTGCACTTTAAATAAAGTACATAAATTTTATTGTCAGCTTTCCAAGTAACCAAATAGAAAATACAAGAACAGCTAAATGTACTTTATTACAAGGCTACATTAAAAGAATCTTGCAAGTCTGAAAGTACAAATCTCCAGACGTGTTTTTTTAATTGCCTGATTAATTAGGGTGCATCCTTTCTAAATTTCTTTCTCTCTCCATTACCCATTTCCCCCTTTTAATTGATCATTTTTAGACAGCATCTCTCCCTCCCCCCTCTCCTCTCCCAGGGTCATTCTCGCATTCCATATATGTATCCATCCATTGTTCATTGCCAAATTATTTCTCAACTCTTTAACTTTGTCCATTTATTTTAATAGTTGGTGAGCCTAAATTTCAGGAAAAATATACAAGTGAGAATTTTTTGGCTGTTGGAACCAATGAGTAAGACCCTCAAACATATAAATAACAAATTAAAAATGGAAAGTTGTACATGGCAAAGTATTCATGTATATTACCAAAAAAGCCAGCTGTTCTCCTAGGTGCTGCTTGGAGTGTCCAAGCATGGGTTAACTTCAGCTTGCTGCACAAGGACTGACCTCCCCTTGGAGGTCAGTTTGAAAAACTCGGTCACCCTAAAAGGCTGCATTGGGGAGTTCCAGTCCTTGGACAGCAAGCTGGACTCTCAAAATTAGATAGTGTAGCCTTTTATTATTTTCTGTTGCTTACTGTATAGCCTTAGACAGTCTTAGGTTTTGTATTTTCCATCGGAAACAGCTTTCCTTTAGTCTCTTCCTTCACATGCAGATCAGGCAGCTAGGAACAAAACAGCCTTCCACAATTACACGCAGTAGAGGCCGCAACGGGAGGCTCACCAGCGGCCGCTGGCAAACTCAGGGGCAAGGTAGGAAGATCAGGATCCCCAGTGAGCTGACGGAGGACTCTTTGTAGCCCGGAGGTCTTTTTGAGCCTTCTGGATTGCTGACAGCAGCCCCGGTGCCATTCCATGCTTGCGGCGGCAATTTTGAACAGTAAAAAAGGCACGCTTTTAAAATCAAGCCGTTTTTTACAGTGCCGCAGCCTGGCCCTTTGCAGATCGCCACTGGGAAGGGTGTTAATCATGTGACCTTGCTCTGGGTCTCCAGGCTGGCCTCCCCTTCCCCAGGAAGAACGTAATTAGCGGCTGCAGAGAGTTTGGCCTTTCCAGGTCATTCCCTGCTTTTTCTATCAGCGCGGATCTGCGGGTGCCCAGGAATCTTCCAGTTTGGCGCCAAAACTTCATCACTGCATTCCCTGCCTGGGCCATTGATTCAGCTCTCCAATCAAAAGGGGGCCCAACTCTACTCTACTCAGGTGACCTCCTTGCATAACGAGGGCTGGGGCTAGTAGTTTAAATTTTTAATTTTTTTATAACTTTGTTTGCAAAGGAAATTTCAAGACCAAAACCAAGAGAAAACTGTACAAAAACACATAGTCTAATTTCATCTAAAATGAAATAGTATATATAAATTTATTTTAAAAAGACAATTTAATTTCTATATTTTTCACATGAATGTGAAAAACTGTGCATCAAAGGATGACTTTTGTATGGTAAAAAGAAAAGTGGATTTTGGAAAAAATAAAGCTAAATGATAGCTTCTTGAAATAAAGTACTGTCCTTTGTAAGAAAGGATGTATAATCACCATATTCTATTCACAATGCCAGAGGCTTTACAAAACCCTGGCTGGAAAATTCTGGGACTGAAACCCACTAATCTTAAAGTTGCCATGTTTCCTGCTGTAGAAGCTTTGAAAACTGTGTGTGTAGAAATAATAGCCAAATGTTCCTTTTGTTGAATGCTGCTTACTAGGCCTGTTAATGTCCAGAAAAGCCAGAAAAATAATGGAATGATACTACTGCTAATCTTAAAATGTGAATTTGTCAGATAACGTAGTGTGGGAAGCCACCACCATCCCTCCTCCTAGAGGAATGAAATACTTTGAGGAATATTTTTTTAAAAAGGCAGAATAAAATATTTCCCCTAAAAGAGAAATACAAATTCTTAAGGGAGACAGAAACTCAGAGCCCCATCTCCCTGCCCCCAAGCACATATTGAGCTGGGGCAGCTTTTAGAATAACCCCAGCACCCCTTCAGAATACAAGCTCCTTCATTGCATCATCTCAGAGCAGACCAAACATCAACCAAACTTAGCTCAGACAAACACCTTGGATTTGTACTTTTCCTACAGAGCCAGCTTTGACCCCCCCCTACATAATGCCTACATGGCCCCATGGGAGTTTGACAATAGAATACAAGTCCTTGCACAAGAACAGGAAGCTCAAGTGCAAAGCCCAAGAGAAGGTATAAAAAACCCGCATTCTCAACTCCATGTGGTCATCTGCCTAGAAGCATCCTTGTGGTTCTGCTTCATCAATAAATGACCCTTTTTCCAATCAGCCTCCAGCCTCCATTTTGTCTCCAGTGCCTTTCTCCCTACTTGGAACGGAATGGATATTTCTTCCCACAATAGGCTTGAAAAGTGATGGCAATGGTAGCTCCTTTTGAAATATGGTTAAATAATAGTAAGTAGTGTGTAAGAGATTTGCTCCTCACTTAGCATGAGACTCACTGGGTGGCTTGGCTGATTAACCTCTCAATAGCAGTAGACTTATATACCGCTTCATAGGCCTTTCAGGCCTCTCTAAGCGGTTTACAGAGAGTCAGCATATTGCCCCCAACAATCTGGGTCCTCATTTTACCCACCTCGGAAGGATGGAAGGCTGAGTCAACCCTGAGCCGGTGAGATTTGAACCGCTGACCTGCTGATCTAGCAGTAGCCTGCAGTGCTGCTTTTTAACCACTGCGCCACCTTGGCTCTCAGCCCAACTTATCTCCACAGTTGCTGATGTGGAGACTTCCACCATCCCATTTCCTGCTTTATGTTCTTCAGGAAAAAAGGCAAAATATAAACAATAATAAATACAGTGTATTCTTCTTGAATAGACCCTTCCCTGTGACTCTAAATGAGGGAATTATAGACTGCACACACAGATGCCTGGGTAAAAGGTAGCAAAAAGAAAAAAAAGAGCAGGGCAAGGGGGGTAATGAAATATTCATTAATTAACGTGATAAATACTTTGGTCTCTGAATATTATATTAATTTGCATCTCATTATATTTTTATCTCATTATAGTTCTGTCTCCGGATGCTGGGTGGTATGTTGGAATAAAAGCCACATACTCTGTTTAATAGGAAAGATGCAAAGTAGTGTTGATTGTGTTAGGGCTGACATTTTATGCATGTTATGTATGTTCAGTTTTTATGATCTTGCTCATGATCTCAGGCAATGCAGCGTCTTGTGGAACAGGCTAATAATATAAATGTATTTATTTTTGTTTAATTTAGAAAATGACACCAATAACACTGAGCAGTTTTGGCCAGTTCACTGTCAAACAGTTTTTTAAAAAATATAAACAAGAAATCTCAACATTATAAACTTTACGAAGTATTTTTAACATTAAAATGCTTAAGTTTAAAATGTTTGTGTGAAGAAATCTGTTATAAGCCACCACTTTAGCATTTTAATAAGACTTGGGCATATTTCTTTTAGTGTGGTAATCGATTTGTGAGATAGGCACGAAGGCAACAAAGGCATATGACATCACACACATGATGTCATGTAAATGGCACAAAATGATGAATTTTGCCTCATTTACTTGATGATGTCATGGCACAATGTATGTATTTCTGTCAACATTATTGTGGCTTTTGGTAGAAGTGTATATAAACATGAGCCCCATTGCGAAAAATGCAGAATGAATTAAAAGAATTGGTGTCAAGTACATCTTAAGCTGCAAAGAGTGTCCTACTGATGAGGTAGGTCCTATCAATCCTGGTTGACTCAATGGAAGCAAGGAGACCTCTGAGCAGTTTTGGGCTAAGGCACATACGAATATTTGTATGTTGATAAATTTAGAACAAAGGTGTCAAACTCAAGGCCCGGGGGCTGAATCTGGCCCATGGGGTGCTTAGATCTAGCCCACAGGGTAGCCCTGTAAACAGTGAAGGACCAGCCCACAGTGCCTCTGCCAGTGAAAAGGGAAATTGGAAGGGCCACGTGCAGCCCTCACGAGCTCTGTTTTCACTGGCAGTGGGTTGCAGGAGGCCATTGCAGCCAAAAACAGAGCTCATTTTCGTTGGCAGAGTGCTTGGGCCACCACAGGCACCCAACATGAGTGACATCAAGCTGGCCATGCCGACCCTGGCCATGCCAACCCTGGCCATGCCAACTCTGCCCCCGCCCCAAGGTCAAACACAACCCTGATGCAGCCCTCAATGAAATTGAGTTTGACACCCCTGATGTAGAACATCTGTAGCATGTAGCAACTTTACACTTTGACATTCCTTCTTAGTAATACAAAACAATTTAATGGGATTCCTCAAATATCAGATATATCAGCATGCCGCATGCACACTTAGGACAATTCAGAATGGATTGAACTGGATCATTAACATAGAAGGTTTGCAGTTGTAAGTTCAGCATCCTGCTGGTTTCCCTTTCATGGGGAAATAACTTTAATATGTTTTATGCAAATGTAAGCGAAGCTGAATTTTATTTGTGAAGAAAAGAAATTCCTTTTTTTCATCAAGAGGAAGTGTCAGACTGCATATTTTCAAGTTGTATTTCTGAAAAATGCATGCATAGTATTTCTCAGCTGTACAAGTCATAGCCAGACTGTGACTGAAAGCTTAATAAGTTCTTCTTTAAAAAAGTAAGACAATGTTATTTTAATATGGAGGATACCTAAGATCATTTGGTATGATCATTGATAAAGGAGCTGTGTGGTTGTTAGGAAAAGCTATTTATTTGTGGCAGAATTGGAGTGCTTCACTTTGTAGATATCAGGGACTTGGGGATTTTTATTTTATCATAATAGATCTGTTATTGAAAGATATGTACTATATATATATATATATATTCTCTTTACAACATTTATTTTCTTCTATGTAACTTTGCTCTCTAGCTGTGATGGAGTGAAATGAAAATAAATGTGTCTCCATACATTTATTGTTGCTCTACTGAGTACTCCATTGCATATATGAGTATGCATGCCATTTTTCAGTTTCGGGAAGTTGTGTCTTGTTTGGATTGCATTTTTTAAAAAAGTAATACAGCTGAAACAGTCAGTTGCAACCCTTTACAACTGCAGAATCTACCTTCCTATTATTTTTTTTAGACATTTGATCCCCGGAATTTGGACTCTTCTTTTAACTGCATTAAAACAATATGAAAATTACATGCCACTTTTCTCCTATGTTGGATATTTTTGCTGGCATAAATAGATTTTTCCCCCTTTCCGCTTTTCTAAGTGGAGGGGATGGGGAAGAAAAATTATATTTGCTCACCTTTCTCATATTACCCCAACTCAGATCCTGTTATTACAGGTAATCTTTGACTTACGACTGCAATTGGGCCCAAAAGTTATGTTGCTGAGTGAGACATTTGTTAAGTAAGTTTTGCTCCATTTTATGACTTTTCTTGCTATAATTGTTAAGTGAATCATTGGAATTGTTAAGTTAGTAACCCAGTTGTTAAGTGAATCTGGCTTCCCTGTTCACTTTGCTTGTCAGAAGTTTGCAAAAGGGGATCATATGATCCAGGGACCCAGCAATAGTCATAAATGTGAATCAGTTGCCAAGTGTCCGAATTTTAATCACTTGAACCCGGGGATGCTGCAATGGTCATAAGTGTGAAAAATGGTCATAACTCATTGCTTGTTAAACAAAATGAACAATGAGAGAGCTGCTCTTCTTACGCTGTGGTTGTTTAATAGATCTTTTCATTATTAAAACAAAAAAAAATCAGCTTCATGTCAGCATGAAAATAATAATTTGCAATTGGCATAGGCTTTATTTTGTTGGAAGGAACTTTGATTGAAATTGTGTATTATTTGTACCCTTTACATGTGGTGCAAGACAACCAAAGGACCGATTTTCATACAAATTCCTATTATTTCTGTTTAGGATTGTTTTACATTGTGTGAAGCAATCTTCTTTCTTTTGCAAGAGGGTAGGATAACTGTATCAATTTGTTCTCTGATAGGAAATGAAAAAGGGATGTAAAGAAGTAAGGCAGAGGAGGTAGATAAAAGACTTGGGAGGCTTAGAAAGACTTTCAGAACAAAAATAGTTTAATAGTGTTATTTTAACATCTCTCAGGTACTAAAAGGAAAATCGTGAACAAATATCTAGGAAAGAAGAAGTAGTGGAAAATTGAAGGCTGCTGACCTCAAAATTACAACCTTCCATTTGCCCAGACAAACTAATATCCATGAAACACACTGACTGAAGCATCTCCAATGTAAGCTGGTTAAAATAAGAGAGATTTGGTTTGTTTAGCTGTTGAAAGGATAGAACAGCATCTGGTTCTGACGCTTGCTGTATTATAATTTCTAGAGATGAGGGGAAGGATATGGAGATGCAGTCTCATCTTGAGTTTTGCTTTCAAATATTTGATCATGAGAAATATAATTAAAAACAACACCTGAACGAACTGTGTTTGGGAAGAAACAAGGAAGGCATGAGTCTTGTACCCCTTGGGAAACAGAAATGTATGCATTATATTCATAGTATTGACTTTCATTTGAAGTATTGCTAAATCACCATGCAGTTTTCTTGGCTAGAGATTGCTTAATAATGGCTTAATTTGCCTGATGAATTAAAACACAAACATCTAGTCAAGAAAATGTGGTACGAATACAGGAGAAATAATAGAGATATTAGTATTGTTGGTGATATACAGTATATAGACTTACCAAGGCAGACAATTTGGATAGCACCTTCTTGGCACAGACTTTTGAAGTAAGAGAGACAAAATAATAACTTAATGTCCTCAACATTTATGGGAAAAGCAATTCAATCCAATTTTTAAAGTTGCTCAAATTATTTCTCAATCATGGAAGGCAGAAGAAGAAAAAAGAAGCTAGTTCTGATTCTAAACCATAGGGTCCAACGTCGTAGGAAATTAGGAATATATTTTGGATTCCAAGATAATACTGCAAAAAAAATCTTAGAATCTAACAGAAATAGATACACAGACCTTGATAATTCATAAATTGTATAATGAATAATAAAATTATCATATTCTACCTTTGAGATTTTTTTGGGGGGTGGGAATCTTTGATTTACTTTGAAAGAAAATTCATAAACAAATTCTGTTTTATCAAATTATCCCAGGCTTTAATGCTTTCTGTGAAATATTCTTACAGTGTTTTCTTTGCCAAGAATTATTCAGAAGAAAAGAATAAGGTTACACGAATTTTAATGACTGAACCATTTCCCATTTATAACCAATTTATTTCCTAGTACATTAGAGCAGATACTTTTTTAAAAAAGCTTTCTGTGATTTGAGAAGGAGACAAGTCTTTTCACAGATGATGGAGAAGATTGCAACTGACTCTTTAGATAAGCTCCCTTGTATATGTATCCATTTTGGGAACTGTCTGCTATAAATTATATGAGAAATATAGAAAAATACAGAGTAATTTGATACAGGTTGAATATCATTCATTCATTCGTTAATTCCTCACTGATTTCCTCTATTCATATCTAGCGCTTATGTAACCCTGACATGTTTGATTGTTTACAATGGTTTGCGCTCCCCCCAAATTGTAAATAGTAAATAGATAAATATGTCTGTGTAACTCTTATTAACCAGAAAAAAATGATTAAAAGATAAAATGTTTAGAAGATAACATTAGACCGAATGAAGTTTTTATTGCATGCAAAAAATACGGTAATTCTAAAACACTTCCTTGAAATTGTAAAGACTGCAGTAAGAGAGATGAGAAATGATTTATGCTATCCTTGGCACCAAAAATATGGGTGATATGTGCAAATGCACAATGCCAGGAACAAATGAAAGCAAACAGAGAATTTGCTATTCTAAAGAGCTAATATTGAGATTTTCTGGAGCACATTTCATAAACACTGTGAACTTCTGTTACTAGAGACTGGTGGTTCAGTTTTCTTGTAGGATCTGAATTTTGGCTGCTTCTACCTGCTTAGGAAATATTATTTGTCAATTTGTTTAGCAATAGCAATAGCAGTGGACTTATATACCGCTTCATAGGCCTTTCAGGCCTCTCTAAGCGGTTTACAGAGAGTCAGCATATTGCCCCCAACAATCTGGGTCCTCATTTTACCCACCTCGGAAGGATGGAAGGCTGAGTCAACCCTGAGCCGGTGAGATTTGAACCGCTGACCTGCTGATCTAGCAGTAGCCTGCAGTGCTGCATTTAACACACTGCGCCACCTTGGCTCTATTTACCTGAGATAATAATAGAAATTATTGGCATCAAAAACTACATACTGCAGGCTTCCTCAACCATATTATTGGAAAATGCATTCTATAATTTAAAGAAAATTTAGTGTTTCTATTTTGTAGATTTTATTAAAAACCATGTTATATATTATAATTTGTTGAATAAACGATAATTGATTGGATTTGCATGATATGTTCAACCAGTGAGCTTCAAATTTTACAGTTCTATGAGATACTAAAAAGATAAATGAACTTGTGAATCTCTTTTCCTCATATGAAAAAAATCATTTTATTTATGTATACATGTCACACACAGAGAGGAGTTTTTAATACATGTGGTATTATAATTGTTTACTATGGGCTTGCAAAAAATGGGTTAAATCATCCTTCCACAATTAGGCGGCTTCCATTGCTCCTTTCAAACAATGCAAATATTCAAATGTTCTATTTGCTAAACACATACAATGTGCTAGTTTGGATCCAAAGCAAAAAAAACAAACAAACCCAACAGTATTTGTATTTGTCTTTTGAAAAGCATCTTATTGAAATGATGTGAGTGCCAACTGCTAATGATATCATGTGTCAGGATTCATCCCCTTCCTTGGGTCTCTAGTGGTGAAATAAATGTGGTGGGATATCATTTATTTATGTCAATAGATTTCAAGGTTGCCTAACTCCTTAACAGCTCTGGGCAACTTTCAATTAAAACAGAGAGAAAGCAAGACATAACAATAGGAAAGAAGAACTGATGGAAGGCCACGTCAACCCTAAATGAACCAAAACTGTATGGCTTCCACAAGTACCCCATTCCTAAGGCCAGTGGGAAGAACTATATTTTTAATAGCGTCTTGAAAGATCTTAGAGTGAGAGTTATAAAGATCTCCGAGGGAATGGCTTAATGCATACGTATGCATATATACAATATGCCTGATATAGCCAGCTGGTTTGCCCAATGCCATTGCAATGATATAATTCATTCATACATATGCATTCAACACTATGGAGGCAGTGGGAGACTTTGAGGCACAGCATTTCGTAATCAGGAACAATGAGAGCTCAGCATGAACTTTGACAGCCTTCACTTCATCCCCTTGCCTTTCATTATAGGAGCCTTTAAGGTCTCCATGAAGACTTTAAGATCTCCGTGAAGATTTTTCTTTCCTTTTTCTTTCCATTTTAGGGTACAACCTTTGGTCGTAGAACTGCATGTAGTCTTCTTGAATGAGATTTCCAAAGTTATTTCAGAGGTTAAAATTAACAGATGACCTAAAAAGAATCAGGAAAATAATCTTCTTACGAACCATATATCGAGAGGGCAAACATTTATTTTGAAATAGTCAAATTGTATTCCTCTTGTATATTTTTTTATTTCTACCTTTTTATTCTAGTTTGAATAGGATTGAGTGTAATAATGTATTTCCTCTCATACATACAGGGTGTATAATTTAGTTTGAATAGGATTGAGTGTAATAGTGTATTTCCTCTCATACATGTATAATTGTCTTATTATGGAAATGTTCTGAAATATAGGATGAAATACTTGTAAAGTTATTCTTAATGATGGGAAATAGTTGACTTTGTAGTTGGAAATATTGTGAATTGTACAAGTTCCAGAAAGCTGATTAGGCTCTTGTAAGCCCCACAGGATTTCCCACTTTTTGTTTTAAATAGATGAGTTGTATGTTGTAGGTCAAATTTCAAAGCAGTTTGTTCTATGGCTATGAGTTCTGTTAAGGAAAAAAAAGATCATTGGAAATATCTTTTTGGGTATTATTTTCTATTTTTTGTTTCTTGGACAGGAAATCTGTTAATTAACAAAATAATGTAGAGGATATCCTCTAATATAACAGCTCTATTGGTAGATCGGTATATGTGTATATTTGTACAAACTCAAAATTTGCTTGTTTTTTGTTGCCTCTTGTTGTCAAGCAGCCTGGATAAGACTTGCACTTAAAAAAAAATTAAGGCATCACTACCAATATCTTACAACTTTTGAAATGATAAATATTATAACAACTACTGGTATGTAAGGCTCTTTGCAGAAAGCTCTTTGCAGAAAGCTTTTTACTTTGGTGCCTCATGGAATCGCTACAAATGGTTGGTGTTTACATTCATTATTTATTTCTCTGGGATGTACATTTCAAATCAGATTTAGCGTGGAAAACTTTTACATCTCTAGTGTATGAAAGTGCTGAAAGAGAATGTGAAATATATAATGATATGTCTCACAATCAGAATAGGTTTTTTCTAGCTTAAAAGGCTAGCTTTTGTTCTAGACTTTGAACAAAATACCATGTACCGTATATCCAATTATTGTTAATTATTGGGAACACAATAACAGATTGTAGTGTGAAGATGCATTATGTTTTAATTTTGTCAATTAAGAGAGGCCCATTTGTGCCAATTTCTTTTTACTGAGAAACAATACATTATTTTCAATATTTCTCAGAATTTTGTAATGCAATTATCCAGTTAAAAGATAATTTGTAAACATATAATCCATAAAACACAGTTCAATGATGTGTCTTGCATGGAAAAGAAGGCTGCAAAAAGTTACATGTATTAGGCAAAATTGCAATAGAAATCCATATGTTAGGAAAAAGGCACAGATTTTTAGTGTGCATTTTTAAAATTCTTCATGAAGAAATAAGATTAACTGAATTTTAAGGTTGCGTGGATTAAAAATTTAAGGCATCTTGATAAAATCTATATATTTTGTTCAAACAAAGGCATAGAATCAAAATCACGTGAAGTATTAATACCACTTTATAAAGCCTTAGTAAAACCACAGCTGGCATATTGCATTGAGTTTTGGTCACCACATTACAAAAAATATGTTGGGACTTTGGGAAAAAGTGCAAAGAAGAGCAACTAAGATGATTAAGGGCCTGAAGACTAAAACATATAAAGAATGGTTGCAGGATATGGGTTTGACTAGACTAGAGAAAAGGAGGACTAGAGGAGACATAATAGCAGTAATCCAGTATTTGAGAGGCTGCCATAAACAGGAGACGGTTAATTTATTTTCCAAAGCACCAGAGGGCAAGGCAAGAAACAGTGGATGAAAACTAATCAAGGAGAGAAACCACTTGGAATTAAGGAGAAACTTCCTAACAGTGAGGAAAATTAACCAGTGGATCAGCTTGCCTTCAGATATTGTGGGTGCTTCATCACTGGAGGTTTTTAAGAAGACATTGGACTGTCACTTGCCTGAAATGGTTCACCGACAAATGCGCGCTCGACAAATGCGTGCCGACAAAACCCGGCCCGCCATCAACAAACAACATAATGGGACACAAAAACAACGTTATAATCCTAACCCTTTATAACGTTGTTTTCGCGTCCCACTATGTTGTTTGTTGATGGCGGGCGTGGTTTCGTCAGCGTGGTTTTGTTGGTGCGCATTTGTCGGGCACGCATTTGACGGGTCATGGTCTGAAATGGTATAGGGCAGTGGTTCTCAACCTGTGGGTCGCAACCCCTTTTGGGGTTGAATGACTGTTTCACAGGGGTCGCTGAGACCAGCGCAACTCTAAAGTTTACCTCACATTCCTTGAAATCCCCGTAGATGGGCTCTAGAGGGGCCGCGCAGAACATCGCCGCAGCTCCACGCCATAAAAAACATAAGTGCGCACACACACCCTGTACAATTAGCCTTGGAGACTTCATAATGGAGGGAAAATGTTTCTGCGAGGGAGGAAGGGGCTTAGGTCCTGTTCAGGGCTGTAATGTGTGCGGGGCGTGTGCGCGGCTATGTTTTCCACGTCGCTGCCAGATACTTTTAACTATATCTAAATCTACAACCAGACCTGTCATCAAGAGCCAAGTTCAGGAGCCTGAATTGGCTCCATTCACACAATGAAAACCTGCTTGCTAAAAGTATCATAAACCATGGACAAAGGAAAAGAGAAAAAAAATGCAATGCAAGTAAACAATTTAAAAATTGATACAAGTGGAATTATTATTAGAAATAAAATGTAACAGAGAAAATGATATGTATGAAAATATAAAGTTGGGTTTCCTGAAATGCCATCAAAGAAAGTAAATAAGCAAGGACAACAACGGAAAGGAGGAAAGATGAGGAGGGAAAGGAAGAAAGAATCAGGAGGAGAAGAGAGGAGGAGGGGAGGAAAGAGAGGGGAAGAGGAAGGGAGAAAGGAGGAGGAGGGAAAGGAAGAAAGGGTAAAAGCAGAGAAAGCAAAGGAGGGGAAGTAAGAGTAAGAGAGAGGATAAGAGGGAGGAAAAGAGAGGAGGAGGGGAGGAAAGAGAGAGGAAGAAGAAGAAATTTTATGGTTGGGGGTCACCACAGCATGAGGAACTGTATTAAAGGGTCGCGGCATTAGGAAGGTTGAAAACCACTGCTTGATCCAAGATTCCTTCCAGCTGTATTCTGATGAAAGATTAAATCAATATGATTTGGGAAAGCTAGTTTGGTGTACTGGTTAAGGCACCAGGTTAGAAACCAGAAGTCTGTGAATTTTAGTCCTGCCTTAAGGACAAAGCCAGCTGGGTGACCTTGGGCCAGTCTCTCTCTTTCATCACTAGAGAAGAAGGCAATGGCAAACCAATTCTGAAAATGCTACCAAACAAAGTGCAAGGACTGATCTAGGCAGATGCCAAGAGTAAACACGGACTCAAGGAACCCCAAACCATCAATAAATTGTTCACCATATTTGCCTGAATGGAAGATCTGAGTGCAATGATTACCCCTTTTCCCAAAAGAAATAAGAAAAAAGTGATGAACAGAAATACCTTCCTTATTACAAACTTTTGACATTATTTGCCAAGGTTTCCAATTCTGACCAAAAGTAGTCTTGTGAATTGGGCATTGTACATGAGTATTCATGGGATTGTAAATTCCATTTTATGCTACATTCCAAAATGAACAGAGGTAGGTTTAAAAAGTCTGTATTTCTCTCACATTATGCTAGTGCTAAGTTCTATATAAAGTACAAGATCCAAAAATATGTATACTGTAAGACATAACTAACTGACAAATGTTACTTGTAATAATAAAATGTAAGATGATGGTATATTGTCAGATCCCAGATATTTTTACAGGGACGCTGGCATTTTGGTGGGAGGAAGTGGGGAGGAATGGAGTGATCCAGTGACATGGAGGCAGGGGAGGCAGAGCCTCACCACTGTCATCATGAAAAGAAAAAAAATGTAAAAGGAAAAAGGCTGAGGTAGTTGCTGCCAGAGTCACAGTGGATGACTCTGCTTAGTGCTTAACTGTTTAAAAAAGCCTCTTTAAAAAGTGCCCTCTGCAGGAGGAGGCGGGAGAACCATGTGCCTCATTTAGTCTGACTTTATGATCACTCGAGCAGAGTTAAGCAAGGGTTAAAAGCCGAAAAATTCCTTATGTAGATGAGGCACGTGGTTCTCTTGCCTCCTCGTGTAGAGGGCATTTTTTAGAGGCTTTTTTAAACAGTTAAGCAGAGTCATCCATTGGGGACTCTGGCAGCAGCTAACCCAGCCTGACCTCAGCAGCTCTTGCCTTTTTCCTTTTATATTTTTACATTTTCATGATGGCAGGCAAGAGCAGAGTTGAAATCCTCTGTGATTGTGAAACAGCTGGAAAAGGTATGTGGGTCGGAGGGAGGGGGAGGAATTCAAAATTAATGTAATTTGTAAGTAATTGTAAGTAATTTGTGTGTGTGCGTGTGTGTGCATGTGTTTGTTTCTTCACTCAGAGGGAAAGGGGGTAGGAGAGGCAGGGAGGGCAGCTCGCCAGCTTTCTTTCTCTGTGTCGGGGCAGCCCGCCAGCAGAGGGACGCCTCTATGTCGGGACGCCTCTATGTCGGACATAGCAGCGGGGCGGCCAAAAGCCACTTTCTTTTTGCCTCACCAGCCATAAACCTCACCGCACGTCACTGGAGTGATCTCTACATGAAGTCTCTGTTTCTGTTTCCCTGCAATGATGTAGTGCAGGAGGAGTTTGGTTAGCATTGCTTTAAATATTTGGTTTTAAGTGAGAAGCTTCAGTTCTTGCCTAGATCTCTTGTTATCACAAACCTTTCAATAAAAGTTCATTTTGGAACAACTGCAATTTCAAGAGTCCTGCTTTCTTGAGAAGATTGGAGAGGCAAGAACTTATAGGTAATCATCTTTACAGCTGGAATAATTCAAGGCCTATCTACTTAAAATCTGTAGAAAAGTCCAAAATCCTTCACTAAGGCAAAGTGAGACACTGAAGAAATGGTATAAAGGGTTTTCAAAATATGGAGCCAAATTTTACATCCCAAATGTATTGACAAATATGCACATACATTTTAAGGCCTTATTTTTAAAAATCACATTGCTCAAGCATGTATTCTTTGTTGTCTACCCTTCCATATACAGTGAAAGCATTTTCTCCATCTCCTCTACAGTTGGATGTGCATGGTTATAATGGCACTCAAATAGAACATCTCGTGGCATTAAAAATTATTAGCATTCTTTGACATGCTACACACAAAGTGAAAAGCACTCCTGAGGACTGAGGATTCACCATCAGATTTGGCATGATGTATTATGTCTATGTTTGTTCCTAGGGTTAGAGAGGTTGTCTCCTTTTACATAATTAACCACATAGTAAAATAGTAGTTATGACAGATGTAGAAGTATATGGCAAGTTTCATAATTAGAACCACCGTAGAACCCATAAGTGAAGATGCAAAAGAGTTTCACAGGAAAATGTTTTCGTGATTTTAGTGGAGGCAATCTAGGCATGTTTCCAGTTCTTTGAGGCATATTGATGATTCTGGCACAAATTGTGTAACAGAATTTTTTTTTCATATAAAACAAGTTTCTGGATGAAAATGTTCAAGTGCATAAGTTACTAATGCTATTTTGGGGTCAGTTGTGAATTTGCATAAAGGAAATTCACATATACTGTAGCAATGGAAACATGTGAAGTCTGCAATATTAATTTTTAATTATTAATGACAACTTAAAATTGGCTGTAAAGTAAGATATTTATAGGATTAATTGAATATCTCTCTGCATTTGTTCACACAAACCATTCTCTCTCTCCCAAACTAGTCTTTTTCTGTCATTTACTCTATCTCTATCTCTGTCTGTCTGTCTGTCTCTCTCTCTGTTTGTGTGTGTGTGTATACGTGTGCGCACACACAGACACACAGGTGTGTGATCACCCACAGAAAACTAGACTATTTGCCAAACTCCTGACTGATCTATTTGTTTAAAATGTATTAATTACTATTGAATTCAGTGGCTTTCACTTCCAGGTAAGTATGCTGTGCTGGAAATGGATCTATTTAACCCAGCTAAAAGTCACAGCCAAGAAAAAGCATTAAAATTCTGCCATGGTCTGACTTATATTATTATTTTTATCAGCCATCCAATGCCAAATTATAGAGGGTTGTCACTTTTAGCTTGTTTCTGAGATGTACTGTAGCACCCAGGATAGTCCACTGAATCATCAGCCGTCAACAGTGAAAGTGTCGTAAGTGGTTTTTTTTTTTTTTTCAGAATATTTTGAGGATGGTGGAGCAAGCTGTAAAAAAAATCTAGAATGTACAGAGACAAAACTTACGAGCGAATAGCTTAGAAGCATATAATTAAATATCATAAAAGCAACCAATTCCATATTTTTCCTCATGGAAAGCTTAAAATTGCCTGAACCATTACTGCCCTGAGTGTTTCAACATCATCTAGCATACTTCTGCACTCATTAAAACCTCATTTTGACTAACACTGAACAGCTTGAAATTTCCTTTTTAAAGATACATATATACATTATCAGATTCAGCTAGTGAAGGGCAATCAGTATAATGCTTAAAAGGAAATTACATATAAATATACTATTTCCCCTTATAACTGCAACTACGCTATTCTCTTAAATGAAAAATAATAAAAATATGGATAAGTAGCTTCCTCGATACATTTGGTGGAATTTGGATCTGGACAATGAGCCCTAACTCACGAGGAAAATGAAGGCTGCCCATCTCTTCATCTAGAGCAGTGATGTCGAACCTTTTAGACACCGAGTGCCCAAACTGCATGCGCACGCATACCCAAACTAAAAAGTATGCACCCAAGCAAAGATGCACTGACATGCGCTTCCACATGCACCAGCATGCGTGCATGCGCAGCAGAGACCCAAAGACCAGCTGGCTGGTTGGAGGTAGGACATCCCAACACTGGCAGTGCGGCAAGAGGTAAGATCTTTTTCATTCATGAGCTTCTGTTTCGTCGTTTGCAGGGAAACAGGAGCTCACAAAAGAAACACCACAGAGATCTGACCCTGGGCGATAGCGCGGGTGCCAGCAGAGAGGGCTCTGCATACCATCTCTGGCACATGTGTCATTGGTTCGCCATCACGGATCTAGAACAATATTTCTCAGTCTTGACAACTAAAGATGTATGGCGATCACACTTCTTTAGTTTGTCAAGGTTGAAAAACACTGGTCTAGATACATATCCCTAAGGCAAGGAGGAAAATTAGAGAAGTATTTTAAATCCAACTGGTCCCTTGAAAGACTTTTCACTTTAAGGCAGAAACACTGCAATAATGTTGTAGTCCTTAAAGTGTTTTATACACTGTTAGAGAATTAATAGAGATCTAGAGAAGCAAATTAAGTTAATTATAACAATGTCCCGAAGGATGGATGGATATTAGATAGATAATGAGATGTATTTTAAGACATGCCAAACATTGAAACCAAATAGTTACAAACCCATCATTTTGGAAAATAGTTGGATTAGATGTTTCTTGTTTTTCTTATCTTTCTTCCATAATATTCTTTTGAGTCATATGTTTCTAGATTATAACTCCTGAAGATGAACAGTTTTATTATTCTAAAAGGCACTTTGGGAGCATTAGAAATGGAATTACTTAGAATATCAATTTTGATTTTAGGCTCTTTTACTAAGTCAACTGAAATAATTAAACATAGTTTCAAAGGGCTTTTAAATTAAACCTGGATGAATGAATATAAAGGAATCAAAATGTAGCTTCTAAGATATTGCTTTGATTTCTTGTTCATGAGAGGTGATGGTTGAAAAAATAATAATGGCATTAATGACTAAGCCAACAATGATTTAGCTCACTGATTAATTTCCATTAAAGAAATAAATATTTTTAAATCCCATGAGAATTAACTTCAGGTGAAATGGGAACCTCTGGAAAACAACAGCCAAAGATGCAACTTGTCTCTTTAAGTCATTGCTGAAAGGTTTGGAAAACTGAAAAAGGAAAAAAAATAGCAAAAATTGACGTAGAATAAATACACAGAATGAATGCAACATCTAATAATGACATCTCTAAATGCTGTAACCAAATGCTAAACATTTGGTAATTCACCACTAGTAAATAATAAATAATTCCTGAAAGTTTTTATCCAATGAGATGCTTTAAAACAGATTGCTTACTTACTTTAACACATGGTAAACATCACTTTGTAGTCAAAATTATGTTGATTAAAGAATGTATGTAATCTGATATTTGGATTAATGGGTCTAATAAAAACATGCATAAAAGTTGTGAATGACAGCTATTTAGCTTAATTTGGACTTAATGCAACTATGTCTTCTAAATGAAGGATGATTTAGATTTTGGCATTAAGATGTCTAGCCATAGAAAAGTTTGCTTTTGGCAGCATTGGGATTTCATCTAAACACAAATGAAGAGAATCAGTTTGCCATTTGGAGTTGAATGAATTTGCCATTTAGAGTTATACAGATAGTTCTCCACTTATAACAAGTTGCTTAGTAACCGATTAAAGTTATGATGTATTCCAAAAACAGGACTTACCAGCCAGTTTCAAGATTCTGATGGCAAATTCCCCCAGTGACTGCATTTTGGACACTCAGCATCTGTCCGACCTCTATGGCCATTTGCAGCAGAATAGTCACATGACCACGATCCACAATATTTCCTAGCGTTTACTTCGGCATAGTGAAAAATGCTATTTTTGTTTAACAATTGCCACATTTGCTTAACAACCCCCATAAAAGTTGTAAAATCAGATGCAGTTCGGTGGTGACACAATTATGACCATCATGATTTATGAATGAAATTGTGGGCTCAGTTACTAACTTTAGTCAAGGACTACTTGTGGGCATCTGTACACAAGTAGATTTAAAATCAAGTAGATTCCCAAATGGTTTGGCTCTAAAATGTTTTCTTTTCTGATGGCAGATAACCAATGTAATTTAAATGTTATATCAATCTCCTGAAGCAATCTAATCAAAAAGAAAGCTTAACATTTTTACTTATTACATTTTTAGGTCAGAGCTTGAGGCCAAAGATGAAAATGTTTTGAAAACATCCCATGTTAAAATAGACAATATCTATAAAATGCATTCGTGCTCTATATTTTAGGAAGTGTCACATTTAATTCTTTTATACCTCAGTGTGAAGAAAACTGTCAGAAAAACAGGACCTTGTTACTACATTTTTAGTACTCATCTTTGTACACCAATTTTAGCAAGACAAAATTGCAACAAAAATGTATATATATAAATAAAAGTGAAAGAAAGAGCATGAATAATCACTAAAAATATAGTGCAAAAGCCACGTGTTGCAGTATATGTCCACCACACCAGAATTCATGGAAGAGCTTATTTGTACTACACAATAATTACCCTCTAACTTTTTTGTATTATATACTGTCAATATCTTCACCATGCTGACTTGGTCAGCTGAAATCCAACATGATTTGGAGGATCACAAGTTTTATCATTCCTGCTAAAATAACATGATGAATCTATATTTACTTACAATATAAATATTTATTTTACCTATATTTACTATTTGAAAAAAAAATGAAATAATGTCACAATATTTAAGCAGTTTGTAAAAGAACTTTTTTCATTCTATTTTCCATTTTTAATTAAGTTCTCTAACTCATTTTAATTTTTTTATGAAATTAGAGCTTTCATTTTGAGAAGTGTTTGTGTTCCTGAATTTTATTCTTTTTTTCAAAAAAACGTTTTGTCCCTCATAACAACAAACAACAAAGCACCATGTAAAATGGTTAAAATGTCAACTGTCAACGTATAGAGTAAAAAAAATTCAGATTTTCTTTCAAACTCTTTATTTCCATGCCCAATACTGCAGTACAGCTCTTTCAGAACTATTTTTGTTAAAAGAGAGTCAAATATTTTAGCTTGCATAAGATGAACTATTAAATATTCTCATTTATTTTCTTTCTGACCTTCATGTACATAAAATGTGGTCTAGTTTTATTTTCAGTTATAAATTCAAAGATAACATTATGTGAGCCAAGGGCATTCCTGCTATACAAAATGACTTCCATATACCTGTAGTAACCTCTGTTCATAATGATGTTCTGTACTCAAGGATTCTCTACCTCTCAGAAATTGATTTTGTGGGAGTGCAAGAACTGGAAATGCTGTCACCTTCAAAGCTCTCCATGTTCAGGCCGTAACTATTTGTGGGATCACCACCTCCAGTAACATCTCCCGTCCCTCATAAAAACAAATAGGTTGGGCTGTCTCCATATGCCCTTCAGTTGCAGGTACTGTGTCAATCTGCTTTCTTTAGGAATGGAATGGAATGGGAACTGGAAATGGAATAGAATACTTTATTGACCAAGTGTGATTGGACACACAAGGAATTTGCCCCCAGTGCATAAGCTTTCAGTATACATACAAGCAACAAAGTGATAAATCATAAGATACAATCATAAATCATAAGATACAACCAACAAAATGACGCTCATAAGGTACCAAAAAGAGTAGGTAATAAGAAAGATGAGAAGGATAATAGTGATACAGTCCTGCTACATGGCTAGGCATGGACAGTGCTGTGGGAATTATGTGTTTAGCAGACTGATGGAATGGCATCTTCCTGGATATTTCAAAGACTTTTCTCTTTTGATGTTTTATAAAGACATGGTAACTTCAAAGAATAGAGGGGGGGAGGGGCTGAATGACATTTTCCCAACAGAATGGAAGCTTTTTTTAAAGTGGATAGTGGTATATTCCTAGATTCTCATATACTGTATGTTTTTAATGGATATGGTGTGCTTTGGTTTTGTTTTAATCTGAGCTACAGATGCCACTCACAGTCAGTTTATGATTGGAATAGCTCATAAGTCCTATAAGATACATACAATCTAAATTGTATGCACCATATATCTAAATTGCATATATGTGCACATGGTAAAGGTAAATAAATTAAATTTAGTGAAACAAACAATAGTCTTCTGATCATTTCCTTTTAAAATAAAATGTTAACATAATTGAGATTTATTTGCTTAGTTTCTGACTATTTTCTGTCCATCTATTCATTTTTTTTACTAATGTAAGTTATAATTTCTATTATTTTTCAGAAAAAGGGAATGAGCCAAAATGCCATAAATTGTTTTTTTCCCCACTTGTTACATTAAATGGGGATTTTTTTAACCATAAGCAAATCAACTTGACCATTTTCATTTCCTACCCTGAGTCATGTATTTGTTTTACATTATATCATGTATAACCAAAAAGAAACAAGAGATTTGAGATTGAGATTTTATTAATATTTGTAGGCCGCCCTTTTCCCTGAGGGGACTCAGGGCGGCTCACATAAAATCAGGGAGGGGGAATACAGACATTGACATAGAGACATATAATAAAATAGTAAGCAACATACATTCATCATTCGGGAGGGGCGGCTATCCTTATCCCCAGGCCTGACGGGCTAGCCAGTTCTTAAGGGCTGTGCGGAAGGCCTGGACGGTGGAGAGGGTACGAATCTCCACGGGGAGCTCGTTCCAAAGGGTCGGGGCTACTACTGAGAAGGCCCTCCTCCTTGTAGTTGCCAGCCGGCATTGGCTGGCCGATGGAATACGGAGGAGGCCTAATCTATGTGATCTTATTGGTCGCAGGGAGGTAATTGGCAGAAGGCGGTCTCTCAAGTATCCAGATCCACTACCATGTAGGGCTTTATGGGTGACTAGTAACACCTTGAAACAAAGCATGTTATAGCTTGCTATTGTATGCAAACCATACCAGTAGAGCTATTTTTGAGTATATATCTATATCTATATTTCATCTATCTATCTATCTATCTATCTATCTATCTATCTATCTATCTATCTATCTATCTATCTATCTATCTATCTATCATCTATCATCTATCTATCTATCATTATACTATAATATGTGGGTTTAAATCTGAATATATTCATTATGGATTCTTAAAAAAAACACATTCTAGTATCCGAGATCAGGAATTGAATTATGCTATTTTGAGGCTGAAAAGTTGTGAATGGAAGGAAATAATATTGCTTTATAAATTAAGGCCAGAAATAGAAATGATACAATTTCCAGGATCCTAATATTTTCCAATTTCAGCCTTCAAGGCCATTTGTGCCCTTAACCTTGATTACAGGAAGTGAATGCTTCTTCTTTTGTCCTATTCAAGGATGGGGGTTATCCATTTCATGTGGAGCAGTTATAGTGGTGATTCTGCTTTTACGATGCCATTGTTCGGTTGTTATAAAAGATGCTGTTCAGTCACAGAAAGGCTCATTTAAGAATATGATGGAAATATATTACCTTGCTTACTGACCTTATCTGAAATTCGTGATGAGGATGGAAAATTGTAAAAATTTATGAACAGGACAGAGCTATTACGCCTCAATTGTAGACCCACATCATATGCCTGCAACCGACAGAGATGTTGATAGTGAATAAAGAGATTGGAAGGCATCAGATTAAATAAAAGATATGTAGATAGATTTGGGATAAGGCTGCATTGTTTACCAGTTTTCTTCCATCTCCAAGGTGTTCATTATGGGCTTTAAAGAGGCCTATATTGCATGGGTCCAGGGTATCCGAAGAGTCATTTCACACCAATAGAACTTGTCTACTCCACTCATGCCACCAGACGTGGCCTCCTGCTAAGGAATTTTTGCAGGCAGGGTCAATGGAAAGAGTGTTTTCTACTATATGCACAACAGAGGTGGTATTCAGCCAGTTGTGACAGGTTCTGGAGAACTGGTAGTGGAAATTTTGAGTAGTTTGGAAAACCGGCAAATAGGATGGCCCTGTCCCCATTGCCTCCCAGTCTCCCAGCTGATCTTCTTTTATTGCCCTGAATAGGAGAACGGAACTGGAAAGTAGGTTAGTGAGGTGGGGAGGGAATGGGGATTTTTCCTTCCCCCAGGAGTGGGGAGGGAATGGGGATTTTACAGCATCCTTCCACTGCCATGCCCACAAAGCCACACCCACAGAACCGGTAGTAAAAAAATTTGAATCCCACCACTGATGCACAACTATGTGGAATACTGTGCAACCTGGGAACTTCTCCCACCTTTTGGCCTTCTAGAAGGGTGTTAAAACCGGGTTTTGCTAGTTGACTTGGGGTCCTGAGGGAGATACTCACCGCTGGAGATGGTTGATGGGGTAAGAAGATCTCATCTCTACACCTTCCATCTCTTGACTCCTGATTTTCTGCAGTTTTAAATTTTTTAACTGCTTTTCTATTTATGTTTTTATGAACTATAAGCTGCTCAAATTTACCTTTATTGGGAAGATGGGCAGCATATACATTTAATAAATAAGGATTTTAACCAACAGTCAGTGGAAATATTGCAAGGACGTAGAGTGCAGTGCTTTGCTATTGTACAACATTAAAAGGAAAGAGTGGAGGAAAAAATCCTCAGAAGATTATAATGCTATTAATACAAGGCATCTCAAATACTTTGCGTTGTTTCCTCTCCCGAATCCACTTCTATCAATGTGCTAAAATTCATTTTATGCGTTATTGATTTCAGGAAAAGAAGAAACCCTCTTCAGACACTTTAGGTATTCTGTGACTTTTAGTTATGATGCATTATTTCTGCTTATCTTGTTCCTCAGGATCAAACTAACATTAAATATCATATCTTGAACTCCTGCATTTCCCCTTACTACCCAGTTTCCCTGACCTTAACAGAAAATTGTGAAGGCTCAGCAGCTATTTACATACTCTTTGATGGTTCAGCAGTTTACTGAGATAGACCATTTATTAGTATGGAAATACTGAAATATGCAATACCATTCATCTGCAGCAGTGTTTCTCAACCCTGGCCCCTTTAAGATGTGTAGGCTTCAGTTCCCACAATTCTCAGTTCCCACAATTCTGGAAGTTGAATCCACACATCTTAAAGGGGCCTGGTTTAGAAACACTGTTCTGGGGACTGAAAATAATATAGTTCAAAATTGTGCTAAGACGTAACTTGAACAGAGGATTGAGCATCTGATCACTGCCGATTCTATATATATCTGAAAGAATCGCCATGCTATTCAAACCTGTTCATATGATGGAATAAGTATAAGTATAATCTTTATTGTCATTGTATTTAAATACAATGAAATTGGTTTTAACCTCACTGGTGCAAAATTATAACAGAAACGAAAAAAGAAAGAAAAAGAAAAAAATTTAACGTGGCATGGAGTGATTGTGGTTGTATTTAAAAGTCTCACAGCCCAAGGATAGAAATTATCTTTAAACCTGTTCGTTTGGCTGACTATACTTTGATGTCTTCTGCCTGATGGTAGAAATGCAAAGAGACACTGAGACACAGGGTGTGAATCATCTCTGAATATCTTCCTTACTCTGCTAAAGCAGCAAGATCTGCGATGTCATCCAGTGGTGTCAGAGGGCAATCAATGGTTTCTTGTGTCGAATTGATCAGTCTCTGTAGTGCCTTCCTGTCCGCAGCTGTTAAACCAGCATACCATACTGTAATACATCAATGAAGTAATTCAAGGTTTTGATGTACGCTGCAACAACTTAAATGGATTCCCTAAGCTACTGATTCCTGTGATATTATACAATCATAATAATCACACCTATATAGAAAGAAGCAAATTTATTCTTGGAGTGCTTAATTGGTTCATCAAAGCAGATATTTTGTACTGCTTGATTCATTCTTTGTTGCTTCTATAATTGTATTTTAGATTTCATTTTCATACGGTGTTTACTTACAGATCATCTAGAGAATTTTTGTTACTGGATAACATATTCTTTCAGTAAACATTTAATAAAGTAACTCCATTTAGAAAAAAAATCTTGTGTCAGCCCCCAAATTTGTAAAATAGTTTTAAAATATTGAAGGCAAATACTTTTTCTTCAGAGCATACAAGATTAGTGTGTATATATCACTGACCTCTAAATTTGTTGTGTGTAATATTGTAGCCTCAAACATTGGTAATAAGAAATTGCCTTTTAATTGCACAGCTGTTGACCCATTAAATTTCAATTTAAGAGAATCTATACATTAGTATTTTTGCATCAACTGAAATTGCACTTGAGAAAATTGAAAATACATGACATGATTAACATGCAAATAGAAGATTTTGAACACATTGACATCACCCTCTTTCCTAAGATTATTGAAGTACCAATATGTGTTTAACCTTTCTGATAACTCAAACTGATATACAGTCATTGTATGTGTGTGTGACCTACGGTAGTTTTACTACGACCGCAGTAATCCTATGAGGCAAGTTGGACTGAGAAAAAATGGCTGATCCAAAGACAGGTTATTTCTTTAAAAATCTATTAGCAATGTTACCCATATTTCATGATGCACACATAAATCCTACTCAATTTAGTAGGATTTGCTTTGGAGAGAATTATGCCTAAACAGTTTACAGTTGTGTTTTTATTTTTGTATTTTAGATATATTTTCATGTGATCTGTTTTGATTGTGGCAGCAATCAAAATATGTTTAATAAATAAATTTGTCTATCCTCAAAATCAGTGTTTTTCAACTTCAGCAACTTTTAGGTTGTATGGACTTTAAATGCCAGGATTTGTGAGCTCATGATATATACATTTCTCATATATAAATTTTATAAAGTTCATCAATAAGAAAGTCGATGAGTGGGATTTTCTGCAGCTTCAGCAGCACTTCATAAAAGCCCCTGACTTGAGACCCATCAATCACACCTATCTTGTAAGACCATGCAAAATGCTTGAAAAGGGTACTTTATAAAATAGATAAGTGTGAGTAAAATATTCAAGGTATTAAAGCAGCTGCTTCCTCTGAAATGTTCCTTGTGGCTCCTGAACATGTTTCATGATTGTCTGTACATGTTTGTGCTTATTTTTGCTTTTCTGGCAGTTCCGATGGAAGAGTCTGCACAATGCACAATAATGTGTAGACATTTCTTAATCTGAGCAACTTTAAGATGTGTAGATTTCAACTCCCAGCCCTGGTACAGATAGTTGATGAAGCTGTACTGAATCTTCTGAGGGAAAGAGGTTGCTTTAATCTTGAACAGCAGCACTACAAATATTCTGCAAAACCCTACCACTTAGGACTGTAATTCATGTATTTAGTATTGCATTGATGTATATGTTACCAGCAATGTGTGAAAAGCTGGCATTATATAGAATGCTTAGGAAAGCTATAGAATGTGTGATGTTTTTAGGCAAAGAAATATCTGTGTTATTTTAATATGCTGTGTATACTTTCTGTATATAATACCTCTCCATTATACAGAATGACAAGAACTATTTAGATAAAGCATGAAAAGAGAATCAGGAAAGGGTTAGAGTTAACCTTAGTCCTAACCCTTTATTGAAAAGACATATATGAATATGAAAGAAGAAATGCAGGATAAAGTACAGGACTTTCTTAGTGAAAAACAAAAAAAACGAAAGACCAGCATTGTCCTACTTGTTGCAATAAGACAGGTTAGAATACGATTTTAGCTGGAGTATTTTATACTTTTGTCAGCTTGCCTTTTGGAATTGCATAGAATGCCCAGGAAGTGTGTGAAATATTAAGCATTTTATACTTTGACATCTCATTTTTGGCATTCCTTAGATTTCCTAGGCATTCTACAAATGCCTAATTTCACACATTGACAGTAACATGGATATGCCTCATCTATATAATTTACAAATATAAAATACAATAGAATGCATTTCGTTTCAGGAACCATAGAACAAAAAACAAGGGAAAAATCCACATTATTCAAACTGGATCAGCAAGATAGAGCTCCAAACTAAAATGGGAGCTGAATATCAATACTGAAATTCAAAAGCCTGCCAGAATAAAATTATTTTAATTGTCTTGCAGAAGAACCACAACAAAGAAGCCTGTGAATAAAAAAATCTGTCTTTGGGATCAAGGCACTACATCTCTATAGTCCAGCTCCCACTTTCTATGGGAGTTTATCTGTGCCCTCAGGGTCACCTAAATCACAACTCTTTCAGCAGTTACAGGAAGGTTTCATACCCATTTGCATTCTGATTCAGGTGACAACCCACCTCCCCCCAGGGCCCAGATAAACTTCCAAGAGGCCCCAATGACTCTCAGAGGGAGTGCTAAATGACCAAATTAACAGCTGGAAGGGATCTTGTAGATCATCTAGTCCAATCCCCTGCCCAAGCATGAGACCCTACACCATGTCTGACAAATGACAATTTAGTCTCTTCTTGAGAGTTTCCAGTGATGAAGCTCCCACAACTTCTGAAGGCAAGCTGTCCCATTGGTTGATTGCTCTCACTGTCAGAAAATTTCTCCTTATTTCCAGGTTGAATCTCTCCTTGTTTAGTTTCTATCCAGATGACTGCAAGGAATATAAATCCTTCCATTCCCCACCATTCAGCTAGAACTGAAGAAGCTTCTTGGATAAGAGGCAAAATGTCTTCAAGAAAAAACAAGAAAGTCCAGTTGCTTTTTGAAAAAGTACCTTTGGGACTTTTGCACCTTCTGAGGAGCAAAGTCAATGGGGAAACCAGATTCACTTAACAACCATGTTACTAACTTAACAGTGATTCACTTAACAACCATGTTACTAACTTAACAGTGATTCACTTAACAACTGGGTCAAGAAAGGTCATAAAATGGGACAAAATTTATTGCCTTACTTTGCTGTAGAAATTTTGGGCTCAGTTGTGGTCATAAGTCAAAAACTATCTGTACCAGCGGAGAAACCAGAAATGAAATTGGCAAAAATGAAGAACAAAATTGACTGAGTTGAGATTTATGCATAAGTTATAGTGGTAGGAGTGGCAAAGGTGGAGGGATAGGTAGTGTCCAAGCCAGTGTGGCTTCTTGGTGACTGCCTAGACCAGAGGTCAGCAACCTGTGGCTCCGGAGCTGCATGTGGCTCTTTCATCCCTCTGCTGCGGCTTCCTGTCGCTGGTTGGATCCACAATTGATAGGGCTTTGGGTTAGGACAGGTAGAAGAAAAAGGACGCCGTGCTAGAAGGATACTCTATGGTGGGGGAACTGGACTTCTGGTTGGCTCCAGAATTGAGCAGGGGGCTTCCAGTTAGGACCTTTGTGGCTCTTTGAGTGTTTAAGGTTGCTTACCCCGGACCTAGACAAATCCCCTCAGCTTTCTTGCTCAAGATTTCCAAATTGGATTGCCATTGCCTCCTTCCTACGACTAAGAGGAAATGATCAGCCCAGGGTCACTCATTCAGTAGACTTCACACTACAATGCTTTAAAAAGTATGTGTGTATATATATGTGTGTTTGTGTGTGTGTGTGTGTGTGTGTGTGTACGTACACACACACATACATACATACATATATACATACATACAAACATACAGCTGTTTGTATGTTTCAGCATAACTCTGGAACACCTCGTACAATTTCAACCAAACTTGAAACACAGATGACTTACTTTCTGGTGAAACATTCTGAGGGGATAAGACACCCCTAACACCCATCGGTACATGTGTTCTGTTAAGACACAGCCTGTTGTGCCTTTAAATGGCTTCTACTGTACTGCCATAAAATGGCTTCTACTGAACAGTGCAGTAGAGTTGCCATGGTAATGGCTTAACAGTACTCCACAAGGGGGCTCCCTCTGGTCAGGGGAAAATCCAACCTTAAAAATTACATTTGGTCCAGACATTTCCCTCCTATAAATAAATACTCAGCATACCCAACATTATTGACTAATGTTAAATAATATTGCAAATGAAAGCAACTGTCCAATTTGAAGAGTTTGGAACCTAATGCATAAAGCTTGTAAAATTGACAAAGACTATATAGCTTAAAACTGCACCTCAAATCTTTTTGATTTAGCTGTTGAAACTATTTCCACAAGGACAAACAACATTGTGGCTTAATACTGATACTATACTATAGCATATTATGGTTTGGTATCTTTTGTGAACTTAACCACTGTGATTTGTGGTTATTCTATAATTATAATTAAATAGGTAAGACTTAATGAAAGCCACATTCTTTGATTCTTTGTCAGCCCAACCCGATGACTAAAGAATGCCTTAATGACCAAGCTAGATATGGAGGCAAGGGAAGGCAAAATGAAATTTGATTGCATTAGGACTCTGGGCTTATAACTAAGAAAGACGTACAAAATTATTATTGCATATGCTGCTGCTGAGTCTTGCTGGTGCAAAATTGTTTCCATTCCTGCCTTTCAATTATGTAACTTTGCCATTATATTTTAACAACTTGGTTGCTGTTTGATGTGAGTTTATATCATAGCACAATGGGATTTTGATGATATCTGTGTTCAATCAGCAGGTTGATAAATTTGTGTAAGTGTTATAAGCCAGCTAACAAGAGAGCTTTTGTAGAAACCCCGGTGATTTGTCTTCTAGCACTTTGTAATTTTTGTCGATATTTCTTGCAGAGTGCCTCCTGCACAAAATCTTCAGATAGATCTTTATTTAGAGCCACTGGAAATTGTAGGTAAAATCATGACTTTGCTGAATTGCTTGTGATCTCTCTTCTATAGTAGGTCTTGCCCTGCTGCCTGCCTCCAGTCCCCCAGGCTCTGTTTTTGGCTGTGATGGTCTCCTGCAGCCCTTTGCCAGCAAAAACGGAGCTCAGGGAGGTTGTGTGCCCCCCCCCCTCCGCTGGTGTTCGTTTTCCGCTGGCAGAGGCACCGCGGGCTAGTCTTTCGCTGTTTCCAGGGTGGGCCCACAGACCATATCTAAATAGCCTGGCTGTATCCGGCCCATGGGTTTGACTCCCCTATTCTAGAGGGTGTCTTAAAAAAGGCTGGCTTGCTTGCAGAATATCTGGCATGGACTCAAATAGCAAATCTGTGCTGGCAACACAAAATGCCATTGCAGCTTTAATTAAAAGGGTTAACATTGTTTCAGTGGAAACAGTGGAAAGGAGTATTTGGGAATTATTTTATATTATGTCCTACTACTTAAATAAGTGAATCCTTTCTAGTTTGCTGTCCTCTGGAATCATAATAAAAGTAGTTAAAAATCAAAGGAAGCTTATTACAGCATCTTGTAGAAGGACCTGTGTGATCTGGAATATGAAAGAAAGCTTAAAAGACATACTGTGTTTCATCTGTGTTTTGTACTAATTACATGGACACGATCAAAGTATGTAAAACTGAGCAAGATGTAAAAATGAAAGAGTTTAGTCTTTAACTCGCTTTAATAAAGGAGCAACTGAACAGCACTCTGGGCAATTTCAAAATCAGGATAAAGTGAACTAAGCATATAACATATACGCATGATGGAGTTTAAGGTATTCAGTAGACTCAATATACACATATTGCTTGATTGACTCAGTTCTCTGGACTTGACAGTTTTTCAATCAAATCCTCTTGCCCTATGGATTAAACTTTTGAAAACTATTTGTCAATTTTAGCCTTCTTATCTGCCTTGAGCTTATTATCTGTAGACGAATGCTTCATACCTCTGAGGTGAGCTTTTAATCAATGCCATTTAGATTACAGGAATGAACCGGCAACCATTTTTAAACGAACTGATAAAGATATGCTGTTTGATGTGATTTGGCTGGTTTTGCCGTAATATGGTTTGAGCCAACAATTGTGGGGTTTTTTTGTATTGATCATCAAAAAGGCAAAAGCAATTTTCTCCCCTTTGCTTCTTTGTTTTACTGTTTTAAAAGAACCAACTCTGGTGAGCTCTAGATAAGTACAACATTAGTGGTTAATCCCAATAACTGAATAATAAGACAAGATCGCAAACATGCTAACCAACCAGCATTAGTTTTTTTCCAATATACTATACTAGCTATTGTAATTTGTAAAAGTATTTCATGGCTTATTATTTTATGGTAAACCTGCTTATCATGGCTTATTTAAGATTTAGCAAATCGTTTAGCAAATAATATCTCCTTAGCATCATAGTTTAAAGTTGCCATGGTTTTTCGTGGTCCCGTTTCCTTAGCCAAATATTAAACTAGAAACCTTTGCCTTGCACAATCATATCTTTGTTGACAATGATATCTATGCACTTAATATGCACTGTGCACTATAGTTGTTATCCCTGTGAACTTCTGATGCTAGAAAGCTAAAATACAAAGTATTTTCTGTAGCTTTTACATTGAGTTACTTTGGGTGGGGATATAATATTAAGGATTTTCAATAATGGAGCCATAGGCCATAAGCTTGGTATTCTCTTCTTACACCTTCCAATCATCAAAAACAGTATCATCAGAATATACAAGATAGCTGATCTTTCTCCCAAGAATTTTAATTCCAATTTCTATTTCTGGCAGATCAGCACTTCTCAAATGTTTTTGTGCGTATATGTTAAATCGGTGACGGTATTAACTTTTGCTCATTCCTTTTCCAAGGAAATGAATCATTTGATTGATTGACTGATTTAGGTGCCATCAACTTGATATGACCACTTTATATTTTTTTTATCCAGGTGATTTTCTTGGTAAAATATACAAGTGATTGATTGTTGCCTACTCCTGTGCAGTATGAAATGACACTTTAATTTCTGTGATTCAAATGATGTGCTTTCAGCATCTTCCTATATCCAATACAAGTGCTTGTTTGCTTTAGCTGGGCAGTTTGGGTGACCTTCACACTTTAGGTGACTGTACGAGAATTATATTCTGTTGGCATACAATCCCTACATTTTTCCCACTTCTCTCCCGGAAACATCCCTCACCCTGAAATGATGAGATAACACAAACAAATAGGGAAGAGGGGTTGAATCATTTTGCTGGTGTTTGCACAAATTATTCAATAGGAAGATGAGGTAACCCAATACATACATACTTTTTAACAGCTGCGGTATTTTTCAGAGTATAAAACGCACCAAGATTTTGAAGAAGCAAATTTAAAAAAAAGTTTTTGCACTCTGCAGACCTCCCAAAAACGGCCCATTTTTTGCAAAAACAGGCCCATTTTTTTTTTTAAAAAAAGGTACATGAATAGCTTTTAGGAGGCTTGTAGAGTGCTCCTGCAGGGTGGGCTGGGGCAAAAACGAGCAAAAAATGGTCCTTTTTTTGTGAAAATGGGTCTGTTTTTTGTCAAAAAAAAAAAAGGGCATGCATAGCCTTTAGGAGGCTTATAGAGTGCTCCTGGTAGCTGGGGAGGAAAAAATTGAGCAAAACTCACTCTGTTTTTTGCTCATTTCTGCCCTCCCCAGCCCCAGGAGCACTCTGGAAGCCTCCTAAAGGCAATGCACAGCCATTTTGGTGAAGGGGCGGGGTTTCGGGAGGCAAAAAATGCTGTATTCAGTGTATAAGATGCACCCAGATTTTCAGCCTCTTTTTTGAGGGATATATACTCTTATACTCTGAAAAATATGGTATCTACAATTTGTTGCAGTCAGCATGGTTAAAAGCGTTTGTGTAATCAATAAAAAAAATTATTTACCTTTTTTATGAAACTCTCTTGCATTTTTCATTATCTATCAGATGTTAGCAATCCATTCCCAGGCACGTCTTCTTCTGAATACAGCTTGTATATTTGGCACCTCATTCCCTATGTATGTAATTCTCACTTACAATTGTCTCATTCAGCAACCATTCAAAGTTACAGTGATTCTGAAAAAATAACTTTATGATCAATGCCCTCTTTCATGAGTTCACCGCTTTCTTCAGTTACATGATTGCCATTGTATTCAGGAATCATCGTCCTGTACCTGAGTCCTCTCCACACACCTCTTGTACAGATTACAAGAGATGAAGCAGGCACACAGTGGGGATTACACATCAAAAGCAATTATGTGAAGGGAGGGAGGCACAGGAGAGATTGCATACAGACATTGCTTGGTTCTCCCCAGACTCAGAGCAGAAAGATTGGAGAGAAGGGATTTCAAGAGAGTAGGGAATACTGTTTGTGTAGCATTCTTGTGAGGCCCACAAAATTACACACTAAATTTGCATTATTTAATGAAACCTTCCATTGGTTTTACCAGATCATAACATTCAGGCATATTATTCTAAGGGTTAAAATCAGTTTCATCAACTAACTAAAAAGAAGAAACACTGCTTGGAAGCCACAGATAATTCCTCCATAACCACTGTATGTATTTGGAAGCAATACATCTTCTAAATTCACTCTGACTGAAATCTATGGTATTTTTTTTTACATCTGTAATTTCAAGCAGAATACAAGAAATAATGTAATATTTAGAGCTATTCCTGTCCTATCCACCCAGAGTCACTTCTTATGAGAGAGACAGCTGTAAAATGTAATAAATATATAAGAAAATATAAACTATAGTAAAAATTAGCCTATGTAATTGAGGTGATTCCCCCCTCCCACAAAGGAATGAAATGACTAGTAGATATAATCTATAAATTAATAATAAAGTTTCCCCTCATTTCTTTCTTTCTTTCTTTCTTTCTTTCTTTCTTTCTTTCTTTCTTTCTTTCTTTCTTTCTTTCTTTCTTTCTTTCATATATATATATATATATATATGTATATGTATATGTATATGTATATGTATATGTATATGTATATGTATATGTATATGTATATGTATATGTATATGTATATGTATATGTATATGTATATGTATATGTATATGTATATGTATATGTATATGTATATGTATATTTAAACATTTCTAGACTGCCCATCCTTCTCAATGACTAGGTGAATAGTACAGTTCTTGGAGAAAACATGTTAATAGTGTAAGATAATTTGAAAGAAATTGTATGCTCTTTCTGTTACATTTTTATGTTTCCATGTATATACATATGCCAATTACCAGTGCCTTCAGAAATGCAATATGTTTGCTAGCTTTTCTTTTTTTTAACATCAAGGACTATTTCTGTTTATTTTCCTATTTTAAGAAACATAACTGAGCATGCAGGAAATTGTTAAAGAGATTGTTTTTCACTGCAGTTGGGAATGCACGAGTGCTTAAGCCAGCTAATGTACTGTGTGATTTAAGCAAGTGGTCCTGAAGATAATATAGTATTCCAGGTGCTTTTAAGAAGCTATTAACCACTGGGCCATGACTAATGTACATGTGATCTGTAACTGTGATGTGAGAATGTCAATTTTCTTTGTGAGTTATACCTATATGTATGAGCAATGCTAGGTTGTTTTTGTGAATCAACATAATTACAGCAATTTTATATTTACATTTTATATATATATATATATATATATATATATATATATATATATATATATATATATATATATATATATATATATATATATATATATATATATATATATATATATATATATATATATAATTATTTGTAACTATTCATCACACAAATTGTGTGCTAATTATAACTAAGTCCAATCAACATGTATTGCCTCTGGATGAGTGGCATATAAATTGAATCAATAAACAAATACAAATGTATTGTACTTCAGGGGTATCAAACTCAAGGCCAGGGAGCCAGATCTGGTCCATGGGATGCTTAGATTTGGACCACCGGGTCATCCTGGAAACAGCGAAGGACTGGCCCACAGTGCCTCTGCCAGAGAAAACAGAGCTCCGTTTTCCCTGGCAGAGGGTCCAGGGGGCCGTCACAGCTGAAAATTGAGCTCACAAGGGCTTCTGGGTTCTGTTTTTGTTAACAGGGTTGCAGGAGGCCATCGCGGCCAGAAACGGAGCTCGGGAGCCTGTTTGCACTAGCAGAGCACTCGGTCCATTAAAGGCGCCCTTGACATGAATGACGTCAAGTAGGCCATGCCCACCCCAGACTTCCAAGGTCAAACACAACCCTGATGTGGCCCTCAATGACATTGAATTTGACAACCCTTTTGTAGATGATTTAGACTTTAGTTCATCCTGTATTATTAGTTCTGTATTTCACTAAATAAATACATATTAAGCTAGCAAAAAATAATTGTAACACACTTTATATTATATGGTTCACATTTAACTAGAAATGATACTTTTTAATAGAAGCACTTTGCAGAATCATATAAATCTCTGGAAACATTAAAAAATTGAAAAACCAAAAGGAATGTCAGGAGATGTATGGTGGGGAAGGTCTAAAGAATGTAAGAACCAGATGTGGGTTGTTACCGGTTTGGCCCGGTTCATCCGAATCAATAGTGGAATTCAGGCCTGGGTTGCAGAACCAGCAGCGACCCAGGCCTGCCACACCCCCAAATCGGTTCCCTCGCCACCGCTGGGCCGCCGCCATTTTGGTTTTTAGTGACTGTCCAATTTTGTCAGACATCTATCAGAGTCTGAAAAGAATACTTTGAAAATGTCTTCTTAAGCAATTTTAGAACACAACAAGGGAGGTTACAGCCTTGCATTTCTTTTAAAATTATGTCTATCCACTCATCACAATTTGCTCCTCACAAAGTTGCTGAGGTTATAACTTTGATGGCTGGAAACAAGAAAGATGTTGCTGAACTCTTGCTGAAGGTGAAAAAGAAATTATCTATAGAATCCTTGATAACAACAACATCCCCCCGCCTCTTAAGATTGCATCTATAAATGGTGCAAATGCTATGCAAATAGGCAGGGAAAATGTTGACAGACATAATCTTCCTTGTCTCAGAAATTCACAGTTGTAGTCAGGAAATAAAGAGACATTTGTTACTTAAAAGAAAAATTACGGTACATCTAGGCAAAATATTAAAGTGCAGAGACATTATTATGAACAAAAATATATATTGTCAGGATCATTAATGTAGTTGTAATAGGTCTGTGAAAGCTGGACAATTAGAAAGAAAGGATGATTTTGAATGGTGGTGTTTGAGTAAGTTCCTGAGAATACCTTAAGCTGCAAGAAGAACAAATAATTCAATAGAAGATGAAGTAAAACTGAACTTCTCACTAGACAACCAATAATAAAAGTAAATAAAATACAGGTAATCCTCAACTTACAACAGTTCATTTAGTCACTGTTCGAAGTGGCAACGGCACTGAAAAATTGACTTATGACCATTTTTCATACTTACAACCATTGCAACATTCCCATGGTCACGTGATTTACATTGCAGTGTCCCAGGGTCATGTGAACATCTTTTGTGACCTTCCGACAAGCAAACACAATGGGGAAGTCAGATTCACTTAACAACTGTGTTACTAATTTAATACCTGCGGTGATTTACTTAACAAATGTGGCAAGAATAGTTGTAAAATAGGACAAAGGAGATGTAAGATGTAAAGCTCATTTAACCACCTTCTCACTTAGCAACATAAATTCTGGGCTCAGTTGTGGTCATAAATCAAGGACTACCTGTATTTTCTATGCATAACATATGAAGGCAAGAGGCATTAGAGCAGACCCTGATATGTCTAAAAATCAAAGCAATTGGAAAAAATGCCAATATGAGATAAGAAGGTCAGCTATTATCACTATTGAGGCATGAAAATTGGAGATTGAAAATTAAACAACTGAAAAGCAAACATTATCTGCCCAATTTTTTTTTAAAAGGAAAGCATAGAAATGACGGAACTATCTGGTTAATTAGAAAAGGTGCATTCAAAATCTAGGGGGAATAGATGCCTTCTTTAACCATGTAGAACAAAGGTCACCTGGATACAAAGGTCACCTGGATACAAAGGTGGACCTGGATACTTGAGAGACCGCCTACTGCCAATTACCTCCACTAGACCAATTAGATCCCACAGACTAGGCCTCCTCCGAATTCCATCAGCCGGCCAGTGTCGACTGGCGACTACCCGGAGGAGAGCCTTCTCTGTGGCTGCTCCGACCCTCTGGAACGAACTCCCCGTGGAGATTCGTACCCTCTCCACCCTCCAGGCCTTCCGCATAGCCCTTAAAACCTGGCTGTTCCGACAGGCCTGGGGCTAAAGACTCGTTGCCCCACTCGAATGGTATGACTGTTGTGCTTTTAACTGTGTATGGTTTTATGTTTTTTTTGTTATTTGTTTGTATTTCCCCTCCCTTGAGTTGTGAGCCGCCCTGAGTCCCCTCAGGGAAAAGGGCAGCATATAAATAAATTAAAACTAAACTAAACTAAACTAAACACGTGAACAGGTTTTATATAAATTGTTCTGGTTGATCCCTCTGTAATACAAACACAGTCTCATACAGTATAAACACAAAGATAGAGACACACATATACAAACAACACCCATTAATGTCTTTAATCTCATTGAATTGCCTGCCTACCTAATTTCTTGAAAAGGTGGATAATCACCTGGATATATGAATAGACTCATGAACAATGCCAACTATTAATAGAGCCTGCATGCTATAAATCAGAAATCTCGTATTTTCACAAAAGATTCAAAAGAAACAGGTATTTTATCTTGAAGGGATGATTTGGATTAGGAATAGGAAACAATTATCTTTGTTATTAATGAATGACTGATTTACTTTTTTAATGTTTGAGTAAGATCAACTTTCCAGCTATCATGGAATTTAAGAGCAGTGTAAAACAAAGAAAGTAAGTCTCGGTGGGAAGTTATGTAAACAAAAACCACTTATTGCCTTTTGTCAACAAACCAATTCACAGAACGTACGGCCAGCTGCGTAATTCAAACTGATGAAATGTGATAGTTCATCTATCAAACTATTGTGATCTCCATCTTTTCCCTTGCCTAACATTAATCCAGAGGAAAAAGATATTCTGCAGTGCTAGGCTATACTGTATGTAGAGAATGCTAATATATCGAGAATGTACTATGTATGCAGGTAGAAGTGATAGGTTGTTCCCTCCTGCAAGAATTCCATGCAAAGTTGAAATTAAAAGCTAATTTTAATTCAGTAGAAGGAAGATATACTTAGTGCTTTTATTTATTGGAAGAGAGATACATTCTGTATATCAGCATTCTTCTGACTTCATCAATATCATAAATCTGGAGAAGGCATAAGAAAGAATGCTTCCTTTAATACAACAGAGT
The DNA here is from genome assembly GCF_051295495.1 of Thamnophis sirtalis. Classification (NCBI taxonomy): domain Eukaryota; kingdom Metazoa; phylum Chordata; class Lepidosauria; order Squamata; family Natricidae; genus Thamnophis; species Thamnophis sirtalis. The sequence continues at coordinate 29,883,664 of NW_028261385.1, read as the reverse complement.
TATAGTATAGAAGGAAATTTGCCATTTTGAGTAATTTTTCTGCCACCCATGTTTATGCTTTTTAATAAAATATATTGCTTCAAAAAAGAGCAAGCAGATATTTTTTAAAACCACCACAGACTAACATACTTCCTCCACTTAAATTGTCTACTTGTAGGGTGTTTCTGTATGGAGATACTTTCAGTTCAAATACTAACTTGTTTACCTTACTCCCCAGTGCAGTAGTTGAAGTTTCTTATGCAGGAGGAAAGTCTCTTATTTCAGCTTTATTCCTGGAGAATGAGTCATCTAATTTAGCCATCATGGGCCTTGGTATGGGCTTCAAATTGTGACTCATTTATTCATCAGATTGCTGGTAAAATAAACCTTGTCTAGATGAACAATAATTATGTCAAAGTAATCTCCAAGGATGTCCATCTATTACTGTGAATTCTTTAATATATTAGCTCATTTTGATGATTTTAGAAAGACATTTTAATTAGTAATTTTGAAAAAGAAGAGTGGTGCCTAGCACATACTGTCATTTGCAACCTCTAAGACTAAGTGACCTTCAAGGGCCAGATTTAATACCTTTAGAGTAGGGGTGTCAAATTGGCTGCCCACAGTCCGGATGCGACCCCAGTTCCGTGAATGGGAAAAACATTATAAAATGTCACACGGCAGCAACATGACGTGGCGAGTTTGACACCTGTGCTTCAGAGAATCATTTTATTTATTTTCATTCATGCTGCATAACTGGGAGATAATAAATCTTTATGTGACATAATTTGGGAGGGTTTGTGGCATTTGTATGTTAATATTTGCCTGGTACATTTGAACAACTACTATGTATAAGATTCCTATTGATTATGTACCATCAAGTCATTGCTGACTCTTAATACCAATACATTTTCTTCTGTGACAATATGTCCCTAACCTGTATCAAAGGTGCTTTTTCAGGAGGCAAATGGACTTTCTGGTTTTTTTTCTTTTTGAAGATGTTTCGCTTCTCATCCAAGAAGCTTCTTTAGCTTTGACAGGATAGTGGGGAATGGAAGGATTTATATTCCTTGCAGATAGCTGGTCATTTGCATCCTTTTAGAGGATTGTTAACGGGGTGAGTTCTGGCTGCTGTTACTGCCAGTTTGCTCAGGGACACGCTGTGCACGGACACTTGATGCACAGACACTTGATGCACAGTACTAAAAAAATGCTTATAAGCATAAGCAAAAAACAAGATGGTGCTGCCTACAATGCTGCCAAGAGAACCAGTTCAGGGGCGTGGCAGGCCGAGTTACTACCTACTCAGCTGAACCAGTCCGAACCGGTAGGAACCCACCTCTGGTTGTTGAAATACTTGGCCTGGATGACTGAGAATTGCTACAGACATTTAGCTATACAATTTCAGATGAATACCCTTTGAATGTTGTGGGAATAGGATTTCCAGAGGAAAAAATTGCAGACTACAGGAACGAGGAGCACTACTCAGGTGACCCTGAGGACACTGATAAACCTCCAAGTGCTTCAACAACCTTCTAAAAGAATGCAAATCACCAGCTGTCTGCAACTACTATCCTTCCATCCTTCACTAACCTGTCAGAGCTGAAGAAGCTTCTTGGATGAGAAGCGAAGCATCTTCAAAGATAAAACAAGCAAGTCCAGTTGCCTCCTGAAAAAGCATCCTTGGGACAACCATGCCTTGGATAACTGAGAATCTCTACAGACTTGTCCCTAACCTGGTTTTCAATCTTGTTGCTGCTTTAACTCTATTCACTTTGCTGCTAGTCATCCTTTTCTTCTCTTTCTTTCCATCTTTCCATTAATAGAACCTTTTCTAGAGAGCTGAGTCTTCGCATCATTTGTCCAAAGTAAGACACTGTAAGTTGAGCAAAGGTGGTTTGGTCCTCTAGTGAGAACTTGAGATTGATTTGTTTAATGATCCATTTGTTTGTTTTCTTGGCTGTCCATGGTGTCCTCAAAAGACTTTCCTAACACCAAAGTTCAAAAGCATCATTACTCTACCTAGTATTCTTAAGGAAGCCTGCAGTTTCCTTAAGAACTTGAAATGTGTTTATACCTGTTTTTATTTTACAGAGAAATTTAAAAATATTGATTAGGAGTGGTAGGAAAAAGCATACTTAATTTTTATACTAGTCTGATCTACTCCATTTCTTGTGATGACAACTTAGATTATAATTAAACTTCTTCAGAATCTCTTTAGACTCTTTTTATGTTGAAGAAAACAAAGGGACCAAGTCCTTCATTTATTTTAAAAATAACAAGTTTGTCAGAATTTTGTGAAGGATAGATTTATTTAGCAAAAAGATAAAATAAAAACAAACCAGAAATGTTCTGATTTTCACAGTAAATGTTTTCTTCCTCATATATTAGCTTTAACTAAACCAAACAACGCTGGCTAACTAGAGTTAGTTGTCGACTAACTACAAATTTTGCTGAAATCTAAATGTTCAATTATTTGTTTTAATTTGTTTTCCAGAAAGATAAAATAGATTTCAAAATTATTTGCAGCAAATAATCACTTAGAAATGTACAGAAAATTCAAAGGTAAATGTATATAGGAAAGACATTGGGAGATGAAGCCAACAGGTGCTGCCTAGGAAGTAGTCAGGTAATAGATTGCATACCTGTAGCTGCATAGTGAGCAAACAGCGTAGCTCACAAGGGGCCTCCCTACGTTCTTGGGCAGTAAAGGTGATAGTGAGAGAATTATACGTGTAGACTTGCAAGGTTCTGTTAATGTAGTTTTACCATAAAGTAGAATTAGTTTAGCTGTTTCCTGTCTTGTCTACCTGATAAGACTGACATCAACACTGGCAAACTATATTATTGCAATAGTAATACAATAATGTAATAATATAACACAACCCAATAATGTAATGTAATATAATGTATTATCATATATTATATTTGTCAGCCCCGGTGTTTCCATCTGTCTGGGGCTGCCATTCTGACAGGGAACATGCTGCACATTGAAACACTGCATCTCACATGTTCCCAGAAGTTGGGTCTCTCTGTGGCTGTGGCTGGCATTAGAGGCTCCCAGCCATCTCCCCCTCAGCTGTACATCAAAGCAGGGGGGAGGGTGCAGGGGCTCTGAAGCAGCATCTCCACGCAATTGCCAAGGAGAAGGGGTGTGGCAAGCACTGACCAGCTAGAACACAAACCCGGAAGCTTGCAGCAGCTGTGGTTGTCGGCTAGATGACAGGCATTTGATGATAGGATGCAAGAAGCAGTGTTTACATTTAACAGCTGGGGGGGTGAGGGAGCATCGGTCGTGAGGGAGGATGGCACATGGGTGGGGTGGATCGCGGGATGAGGAGCATGAGAATGGGTGGAGCTGCTCATAAGGTGGTGGGGAGCACAGAGCATTAGCTCTAATCGTTATTCCCTTTGTCTTGCAAAGTGGTGGTCAATTATTGCTGACTTGGATGAACATAATTATCTTATCCTATATTAATATTATATTATTATATTATAATTATATTATATTATATTATATTATATTATATTATATTATATTATATTATATTATATTATATTATATTATATTATATTATATTATATTATATTATATTATATTATATTATATTATATTATATTATATTATATTATATTATATTATATTATATTATATCATTATATTATTTATGTTATATTATATCATTATATTATATTTATTATATTATATTTATTATATTTCAAGAATTATATTCTTGAAATATGCAATATTGGAAAAAAAAACATCTGGGTGACTTTGGGCTATTTATTCAGTTTCAGCCCAACTTACCACCTGTTGTGGGGAAAACCAGAGAAGGAAGGGGTATTAGATATGTTCACTGCCTTGAGTTGTACATTAAAACACCGGGACAAAAGTCTGTGTTTGCATAACATCCCTTTCTGCTCTTTTCCCCCATCTAACTCCCTTTTCAAATTGTACATTAATTGAGCCATTCTTTGCACCTGAGGAAGTCGGACAGTGTTTCTCTCTTTTTTTTAAAAAAATAAAACTTTATTAAATTTCAGAAAAGTATAAAATACAAAAGAGCAAAGTAAAAAGAATTTAAAAGAAAAGAGTAAAGGAGTAGGTAGAGAAAAAGGAAAATTGGGGAATGCAGACAAAATGCTATAGAAAAAAGTAACTTCCAATTTTCTTCAGTACAGATAAAAAACCCTGAGTCAATTCCCCTTTGAGCTAGAATAAGCTATAACAAACAGTACTTCTACCACAAGCCAGTCTAGTCATCAAAATCCAAGATTAAAATTTCATTTCTTTAAGTTTCAAGCAAAAAATAATAATCCAAGGGTCGTTTCCAAGTAGAAATGCTAGTCTTTTCTTTAATCAAAGCAGTCAGTTTCACCATCTCTTTCCACTCTGTTAATTTTGTCACCCATTTTTCCAATATTGGTATATAAGAGTCCTTCCATCTCACAGGATAGAGCAGAGGTGTCAAACTCGATTTCATTGAGGGCTGCATCAGGGTTGTGTTTGACCTCAGGGGGCTGAGGTGGGCGTGGCCAGCTCAACATCACTTGTGTCAGGAGTGCCTATGGTGGCCCAAGCATTCTGTCAGTGAAAATGGGCTCCTGTGTTCTGTTTTCAGCTGCGACAGCCTCCTGCAACCCTCTGCCAGCGAAAATGGAGCTCAGGAAGGCCGGCTGCGGATCTCCTGAGCTCTGTTTTCACTAACAGAGGCATTGTGGGCTGGTCCGTTGATATTTTCAGAGTGGCCCCACGAGCCAGATCTAAGCACCCCGTGGGTCTTGAGTTGATACCCTTGGCATAGAGGGAAGGTCACATTATGCTACAGCAGAAGAGTGATGCTGCTGTTGTCAGGTAAGTCTGTGCCTTTTAATAAGATTTGTTAACCAATGAAGGTGCTGCTATGAGTTGCCTTCTGATTTTCGTTTTTGTTTTGCAGGATCTGTTATTCATGAGTTTTAAGAATTAAAGCCTATGGGATTCAAAGGTCTTGAGTGTTTTAAATTAAACAGTCAGTCTTTGTTACTTCCAAACTATGGCTTGTATCCATAATTTGATTTAAAAGGAGTACTTGGATTAAAACGAGAGAAAAAAAATCCATGAACAATTATGAACTTATGAACTATTGTATCCCAACACCACTACGTAGTAAATGCTTAAAAGGTTATTTGTGCCTGCCACCCCAGTTGTAGCAAAACTGTTGTTGTTTTTTGCCAAAATGTTGGGAAGTACCCAAATGTTATCATGAAAGTCTTGTTAAGTTTGTATGCACCATTTCTGTAACACAAAGCCAGGCTACTTTTCTATAGCTGGGACGCACATTCTGCCTTCCTTGTTTTGATGCCTTAGAGGCACAATCAATGAAATTGCATCTTACAAGTTGAGTGGTGTGGAAATTAGATTCCCACCCCCTTCCTTGTTTTCACAAGCCTTTAGCATTATTCAAGATTATTTTAATGTTTTAAATCCAAGTCTAAAGCTTAAAACATTGGCGTCACTCTTAAAACTGGAAACCATGCTATTGATTCTTATACTCTGTTGCTGAATGTCAGAGCTTGGTTGAAGGAGGCTCCAGAGAACCATTTCAGACTGTGTACCAGGGGTGGGTTTCAACCGGTTCGCGGCGGTCCCTGCGAACCGGTTGGTCGGCGAACCTGGAAGTAAGTAACTTCCAGGAACGGCGAAGGGGCCACCCGCCCGCCCGCGCTCCTTACCCGTTTTTCACGAGTTCTGCGCTTCCACGCATGCGCAGGACGCATACAGTGCCTGTGCGATCCTCCAGGAGCAGCTGGAGCATCGCACAGATGCTAGTACGCATGCGTGCACTGCGCGCGTGCACGAGGACGCCGCTGGCCCCGTTCCAACCGAACTGGTTGGAACAGGGCGATAAACCCACCCCTGCTGTGTACTATGCTTAATATATCTGTGTAATGTAAGCAAATATATTCTTACAGTAAGTTCTCCAGCAGTGCCAACATGTACGAAGATAAAGGAAGAGTATTTGTAGCTGAGGTTAAAATGAGGGTGCTTGATGCTTTCTGAGGTGCTCTGATAATGTTGCCTAGTTTGGGTAATGAAACATCGGCAAAAAAACAACCAAGTTCATAGAAAGTTCACAGCAAGAGACCTCAGAGACCTCTCAGGATGAAAAAATAAGGTTCTTCTTTTTCCTTTTTCATATGATTTTTTTTTTAAACTAAAAGATAAGGATTTACATGGAACGATGGAATTTTGAACAATTTCATGACAGATATTTATTCAAATAAACTTTTATATTGTAGGCATCAGAAGAAACACTGTACCATCAAAATGAAGAAGAAATGGCTCTCCAAGGAACGGACCAGTATCGTGTTAGGAGGTTATCCTGTCGTAACCTTCAGCTTCCTCCTTTGGCATTTAGACAGCTGGAGCAGTTAGACTGGGAGAAAAAAGCTGATCCAGAGATGGTGCAGAGGCCCACCAACCTTCCACTGAGAACTCTTCCTCTCATTGCTATTACTGCTGCGGACACTGTCAGGTAAACATGGAAATCTACTTCTTGTCTCTTATGATGGCTGAGGTACAGTGTTTCAACAGCTAGGTTTCTGATTGCATGTGATAAAAAGACTTTTGACTCTTAATCGTGAAGTAAATTAAGACAGCTCGCCTCCAATGAAAGGCACATTTAGAATATTGTAGGCTAATATAACAATGGTCTTAACTAGTAATTTTGACAAGAGTGGTAGTAAAGAGAAGCAAAAATGCAGGGTTTTAAAGAAATCAAAACAAAACACCGTATAGTTTATGCCACAGAGTTGTCTAGTTAATGCCAAGAACAAACTATAGGAATACATTGAGTGAAACTATTTCTTTGCCTTCCCTCTGCACCAATGCTTTATTGTCTATATACTGTATATAAAAATGGCTGTATGTGTGTGTGTATATTCCAGCATAACTCTGGAGCCCCGCAAGCAATTTCAACCAAACTTGGTACACAGATGACTTATTCTCTGGAGAAAAATACTGTGGGGGGTAGACACCCCTAACTCCCCTCGGGATGTATGTTCTGTTAAGATGCAGCCTGTTGTGCCATATTGTCGTACTGGCTTCTACTGTACAGGGCAGTGGAGTTGCCATGGTAATGGCTTCACAAGAGGGCTCGATCTGGTAAGCGAGAAAATCCAGCATTAGAAATTATGTTTGGTTTGGAAATTCCCCCCCTATAAATAAATACCGGGGAAACACCGGGTTATCGGCTAGTATAGTATAAAACAAGAGCATTTGATCCCAAAATCTTATTGAACTCCAATTCCACATATCCTTGGTTAGCATAGCCAAAGTTTAGGAGCACCGAGTTTTATAACTCAACAGTTCTTAAAAGTACATTTATCTTATTTGGAACAAAGTCTGTAGTTTTGAAAGCCACATGGTCCATTTTTCTAGAACTGTACCATTTAAAATGCTTAAATGCTCTTCCCTAACAAAATTAAGTCAGCTATATCCATGACTCTTAAATCATCACTTCATATTGGCACATAATATGCTTCTTGAAAGTAACAGAGTAGTCTCTATATGATGCCTGAGTGGCTGGGATTACTGTAGATGAAGGGAACATTGCTGACAGAGAGATAAGGACCAAGATTATCCATCATAGAGAGAACTGCCATATACATTCATCTGTACTGTTGAAGTTAGCCTAATATTACATAGCTTGCAAAATGCATATGACTGGGCAGATGATGGGTAGAGGAAATGACACATTTTTCAATTTCTGTCCACAAGACTGGTTGTGAGTCCTATTGTTGAATTGATCTGATAAATGGGAATTTTTATAGCTGTGGCCAAGACACAGAGTCACATCCTCTTTTTGTTAAGATCAATACACCTTCTTGATGTTTGGTGGGGGAAGAAAGAGGAAGCATCAGCGCACAATACTACAACCAAGTTACAGATGAAGGAGCTTAAATATGAAAATATACATCCAAGAAGTTTGGCTTGGTGATTTTACATATGGGATCACTCCAGCTAATGAGTAGAATTAGCAAAATGCCAAAGGAAATATCGTAGATTAATGCAAGAAAAATATGAACTCAACTGATAAGTGAGCAAAAAGTAGTATCACATTTTGAAAAAAGGAATGCACTGCACATATAAAATTAGAACGTTCCTCCAAGGAAGTCAAAAGAGCTTACAATTAAAAGGGGATATGCTGATTATCACAGGTGTGTTGGGAGAGGTGACGCATGCAAAGAATCTCACAGCATGTGGATCTTTGTCACATGTCACAGAAAATGTCACTGTCCATCTTCCTGCATAACATAAATTGTGTGTTTAGTCACTGTTCCTAATTTAGTTTTGATATTTTTTTTGGAAGTATGTTTACATCTGAAGTCAGAAAATAATCTACACCTACGTATATGCTATAGTATATTGATGCTAGGCTGAAATGGAGAAGAACCATGACTGTCACATTGATAACTTTTAAAAAAGCTGCTCAGCAAGAATGTAACTTACTGTCTTAGTGTCACGAAGGTCTGGATGGGGAGAAACAAGCTCAGACTTAATTGAATGCTGTTTGTCCAAAACACAGAACCATTTTATTGGTTTGAACTGTTACTATGGATGGGCTCAAGAACTGATTCCATAAACGGGGGTCCTTCTGGATTTTCAACTCTTGTTGCCTTCGAAAATAATTTGGAACCTTTGGTTGGTGCAAAATGCAGAAATTAGGCTGAAGATTGCTGTTATTTTAGTATTGCACCTACGTATATTTAATGCACTGTACTGGTTACTAAAAGACTGCAGGGGATATTTCAGTATTCAGTATTCTTGTTTTGACCTTTAAAGCCTTACATTTAAATACTTCAAATATACTTACAGATGGTCTCTTCTAGGTAGAATCTTCCCAGTTTATGCATATGTCAAGGGATACCCCCATCCTTATAACCATCCCATTCAGGGAACTTTGCTTGGAGAAAGTCATTCTTGGTAATGTTTCTCATGCTTTGAAATCTAAGCTCCCAGGTTTTATCTGGCAGCGTATATAGTCTTCTGCAAGTTGCTGAAAACTTTGGTTTCTCTATTTGATCTCTAGTATTCTACTCTTAGGGAACGCGGTGGCTCAGTGGCTAAGACGCTGAGCTTGTCAATCAGAAACTTCAGCGGTTTGAATCCCTAGAGATGTGTAACGGAGTGAGCTCCCGTTACTTGTCCCAGCTTCTGCCAACCTAGCAGTTCGAAAGCAGGTAAAAATGCAAGTAGAAAAATAGGAACCACCTTTGGTGGGAAGGTAACAGCGTTCCTTGGGCCTTCAGTGTTTAGTCATGCTAGCTACGTGAACATGGAGACATATTTGGACAGTGCTGGCTCTTCAACTTTGAAACAGAGTTGAGCACCGCCCTCTAGATTCGGGAACAACTAGCACATATATGTGTGGGGAACCTTTACCTTTACATTCTACTCTTTACATGTGTTTATATTTTATATACACTCCAGTAGACAAAAGTGAACTGGGCAATATCAAACTATTGTAAAATTAATAGTTACTCTTATATTTCAGGAAATGCAGATGTTGGTTGAGGAGCTTAGAGGACAGTTATCCTCCCCATGCTGTACCCTAAGAGTAGCTTTCAATGGATGGGCCAGCAAAAAAAGAAAAACATAAGAAGGAGTTGATTCTGGAGCTCCTAACAGTTAGCAACTTTATTACAGGCTGAACTTAGTACCTTAGAACACAGATTTGTGCAGTTGGAAAGGAGCATGTAAGCCATCATCCAAGTCTTCTCAACCTGGGCATCCAAATTAAAATATCTACGGTGTTCAGACTATTGGATTTGAAATGTTTAGATTTTTTTTTAAAAACAATCCTTTTTGCTGTATATATGCTGGATTTCCATGCAACATCTCAAGCACTGCGGTTATGGATTCATTGCTGAACCTTTTTTATTAGATGCAGTATCCAAGAAACACAGCAGGTGGCAGCACATAGCAGTCTTTGGTTGATACTAGAAAAAAGCCAAGATTAGGGTGTAGTTGAGAGGTCACTTGATTAGAAAAGCCAGTTCTAGGCTATTGGTTAGGATTGGAAGTCAGCATGTACCCTTAAAGAATGGCAAACCACATTTTTATTGTTTTGACATGATCTACACAGACGTGTCTGTATGATCACCAGGAGTTGAGTTTGATTCAAGGAAGTTCTTACCTTATTTCCTAGCAGGAATAGCCAACACTCCAAAAGACAGGCTTAAGATACAGAAGGTTCTTGACAAACTTGAACATTGGGTGCTATTTAGCAAAATGAAATCCAATGGTGAAAAAAGTAAGGTTCTACATTTAGGCAAGAAAAATCAAATGCACAGGTATAGTATAGGTGGTACCTCGCTCAATAGTAGTAACTATGACAGGGATCTTGGAGTCCTAGTGGACAACCATTTAAATATGAGCAAGCAGTGAGTTGCAGTTGCCAAAAAAGCTAATACAGTTCTAGGCTGCATAAACAGAGGGATAGAATCAGGATCACGTGGAATGTTAATACCACTTTATAATGCCTTGGTAAGGCCACACTTGGAATACTGCGTTCAGTTTTGGTCACCACGATGTAGAAAAGATGTGGAGACTCTAGAAAGAGTGCAGAGAAGAGAAACAAAGATGTTTAGAGGCCTGGAGGCTAAAACATATGAAAAACAGTTGCTGGAAATGGATATGTCTAGTTTAATGAAAAGGACTAAGATGACATGATAACAATGTTCCAATATATCAGGAGTGTCCAGAAAGAAGAGGGAGGGTTAATCTATTCTCCAAAGCACCTGAGGGCAGGACAAGAAGCAATGGGTGGAAACTAATCAAGGAGAGAAGCAACTTAGAACTGAGGAGAAATTTCCTGACAGAACAATTAATCAGTGGAACAGCTTGCCTACAGAAGTTGTGAATGCCCCATCACTGGAAGTTTTTAAGAAGTGATTGGACAACCATTTATCTGAAGTGGTGTAGGGTTTCCTTCCTAAGCAGGGGGTTGGACTTAAAGACCTCCAAGGTCCCTTCCAACACTGTTATTCTATTTGTGATTCTATTTGTGATTTCTAAGCAGTTTTGAAGAGCAATCAGAAACATCTTTTGAGGGATGCTAAAGCTAAAAACTACATCCCATATATGTGAAGAACAAGTTGCACTTACATGGATCAAAACTCTTTAACCCCTTAGGAGAGGAGAGTGTCATTTATTCATGTAGGACTGGAAAGAAAAGAAAAGAATCCATTCTCCTATAATCCACTTTCTTATCCAATGACAACTATTACCTTTTATATTTATTATTATTTCGTAAATATGAGTGGGGAGCCTTCTCAGCACAATCCTCATGATTTCAGTCCATTTAAAATGCAGTTTATAAATCAGCGCTATAGCTGAAACTCAGTTTCACTTACTCTTGGCATTGTAATAAGGCCAGTGTTCATTGTTTTCCCTTTATTCTTGTTGAATTGATGTGAAATGGTATGACAATGCATTATTGGGGGAAGTTAAAACAAGTAGGAGGTAGGGAAGACACTTGTTTAAATGTTTCTGTATTTTGAACAGGCACTGCAGATTATAGAGCGTTTCAGAAATGACCTTGGAGAAACTATGTGAAGCTGAACCCTGGAAAACAAAAGAAATCTAAGGAAGAAACCCAGAGTAGCTCAAACTCCATGGAATATAAAGAGGGAGGGAAAACAAAATGCAGTTACATTCTGTTACTACAGTCATCATCATCTTCTTTTAACGAGCCCATAATCCCATGCGGGGTGGAATCTGGGCAACTAAATGGAGCTGAGTGTTTACTGGCCAGATGCTCTTCCTGTTGCCAATGCAGAGTTTTGATCAGCAGATACATTCTCATTGTGCCCAGAAAGAGAAATGTCTGCTTCTATCTAGGATTATGAAATGAGAGCGCCACCTCTAGGCCACCGCACCACTCCATTCTGTATATCCTTAAGTACATTTTTAAAACCAGCATCTTCATCGATACTTCAAAAGTACGTTTAGTCAACGTACTTGACTAAAGGGACACTTATATTTAAGTTTAAATAAAACCAGTGTGAATTTGTTTTCGTTTTTTTGGCTCCATCCACTACTTTGAATTTACCCATTTCCAGGTCTTCCAAAGGCCTACATATCCTCATTCAGTTGCAAGTTAGTCACTGGAATTATACTTGTAGTTTGCAAGTAGTCCACAAGTGACACCCAATTATTTAGTGATCATTTGAAGTTACAACGGAAAATGACTTATGACAGGTTTTCACACTTACAACTGTTGTCCCATGGTCATATGTTTAAAATCCTATTGCTTAGCAACTAGCATGCATTTATGACTGTTATCCGCTATCCCAGTGTCACGTGATCATCATTTGTAACTTGCCCAGCCAGTGCCCGACAAGTAAAATAAATGGGGGAAGCTGGATTTACTTAATGACTGTGTGATTCACATAAGAACTGTGGCAAAAAGATCATAAACTGGAGCAAAATTACCTTGCTTAGCAATGGAAAATTTGGCCTCGGTTGTGATTGTTAAGTCAGACTATCAGTACTTTTCTATACATTTTGGGCATTTTGATTTTAAGAAGAGTTTTTGATTTGAACAAGGTAAGTGAAATATGAAATACTAGCTGGGTACCCATGCTTCGCGAAAAAACCATGTGATCAGGATATGCAGGAGGAATTGGCTCATTGGTGATGGGTGATTGAAACACACAGGGAATATTGCTCCCACCGCCTTGAGTCTGAAAGCAGTTCCATAGGTGGAAGGTGTAGACATTTTTGTGAGATACCGGCGTTTAGTACTGTAAGGAGTCCCAGACTGCATTTGAGTGAAGGAGTGGAATGTCTGCCAGTTTGAACTGAGGATGTGAGGCAACTGTCAGTTGGAACAGAGTTCTTTTCAGGTGGGGAGGGGGAGTATAACTCCTTAGCATCAGAGTGTGTTAATTACTGTATAAAAATACTAAGGATTTGATGGTCATTTTGAAAAATCCTTTCTTAGCGAGCACCTAGAAGCCAAGGGAACCATAGGTGCCAAATTTCAAGTTTGTAGGCTTCACGGTTCTGGAGATTTTGTGATGAGTCAGTGGTATTTGCCTTTTATATAGATTTTACTTCTCCAATAATGGAGCATGCTCTGATTGTTTTTTAAGAATCAGAATCCTTGTTAGAAATGCATTAATAACAGCTGTAATGATTTGCATGAAAGCTACAACATCCCTCCTAATTCAAAATATAGTGCACTCAGCCAGGCAGCCAGTATTTTCCCCTTAAAGGTGTGGCTGTACAATCTTTCCCTAAAGAGCAGCCTTGGTTGATTAACTTGAGAATTCTATCCTCACACAATCCCTTTCAATCAGTTTTGATTGCCCATGATCTGGAGTGCAGCCATAGGCTCATTTCCAAAAAATTTTTTAAAAAGGAATGATTGGCTAGGAACTTCATCACTATAACAGTTTGGAACAGTGGTTTCTTTGAACCTGCATTTTTTTGTATTCCCCATACAGTTTTTTCTCATTTATAAATAAAGCAGTGATTCCATAGGAAGAAATCCCTTGTGTCTCCAGCAAAGCTAATTGTTCCTGTGAAATTAGTTTCAAGACAGCTGCTGTCTCCAGGATCAGAAGAGGGTAGCAAAGATGTTATTATTTTATATTTCAAGTGGGCTCAGTCACTGTGATTAGAGAATGACAGAGTCAGAAAGATTCAGAAGGCCGCTGCTTTTCAGGGATCAAAACTTAACCGTCTATGACAGATAGCAATCTGGTCTCCGCTTGAACACATCCTGAAGGAATATATTTAACATCTTCCTTGGAAATTGTTTCTACTATCACATTTATATTATTGTTAAAATCATTTAAAAAAAAACACCCAGAATTTGCCTTCCTATATTTTAAAGCTATTGTGCTGTGTCTCTTATCAAAGGCGACTTCCTATTGTTAAGTATTCCCAAGTATTTCAATCTTTCCTCACCAAACCAATTTCTAATTCCCAGATTATTGCTCTTGTCTGACCCTATCAGCATTATGACCATTTCTCATTCCATATTGTTTCTCAAGTTAATAATTTTGCATTTGTGTCTGTTAAATTTCATGCTGTTATTTTCAGCTCGTTTTTATGAAGCAATTACCTTGAATTTTATTTTTGCGGTTGGGGATATGAGCTGTTCTTTGTAATTTTATGTTATGTGTAAAATTTATAATTAGTTCCTCCATCTTTTCATCCATGTCATTAAGGAAAATGTTGAAGGGCCTAGGACATTGGAGCATCCATTTAATAGCTCCCTCGAATTTAATGAGGAGCTATTAATGAGCAATCTGAATATATTTTTGAGCTAATTCTGCATCCAGTTAATTGTTAGGGTACTTACCTAGACCACTGTTAGTCATCTTACTAATCAGAATTTCACATGATACTTTGTCAAATGCTAAAATCAAGATATTTACATCTACTGCAGTTTCATAATTGACTTTCATTGTAACAAAGGTTATCTTATCAAAATGACATATGTCAGTTTGGCTTATTTATAAATCCATGCTCAATTCTAGTGATTGCTGCATTGTTTTCAAGGTACTCATAGATCAGTTACATTAAAGGTAAAGGTTCCCCTCACACATACCGTATGTGCTAGTCATTCCCGACCTGCGGGGTGGTGCTCATCTCCGTTTCAAAGCCGAAGAGCCAGCACTTCTGAAGACGTCTCTGTAGTCATGGCTGGCATGACTAAATGATGAAGGCGCACAGAATGCTGTTCCCTTCCTACCAAAGTTGATTCCTATTTTTCTACTTGCATTTTTATGTGTTTTTGAAATGTTAGGTTGGCAGAAGCTGGACAAGTAAGGGGAGCTCACTGTTATGCGGTGCTAGGGATTCAAACTGCCAAACTGCTGACTTTTCTGATCGACAAGCTCAGCGTCTTAGCCACTGAGCCACCCTCAGTTACATTATAGTCTGCTTAAAAATATCAGTTACACCTCAGTTACATTATAGTCTGCTTAAAAATATTCCTACTGTAGGTATCCAAGTTAGATTGACCACTCTATTTCATTGGAACCAATAAAAATTGGTTTTCTCTTCTTTTGGAAATTAGCAACATTTCATGCATATGATCACCTTCCTCTTCCTCTAGGATTTCTCAGAGGTAATATATAAAGATTTGCCTACACTATTACAAGTTGTTTGCATGCTCTAGAATGCCATTAGTCTGGCCTTAGGGATTTAAACGTTTAAAACAAAAATATGTCCCTCAATCATGTTTAGATAAATCTCTAATTCTATCATTTCATCCTACTCTTCACAATTGTTAATACTTCACATACTTTTTTTAGTGGACAAAACTGAACTAAAATAACAGTTGAGTATTAATTAGCTCTCTTTTTTATCTTATTTATTGGGCTGGTTGAGAGATTTGTTTTTCCTAAATTTTGCATACTTTTCAATAAGCCTTTGTTGTTTACTCTTGGTATCTTTCACTGACCTCTAAATTCTGAGTTTTAACTTGTCTGACATAATTTCTATAAATTGAAACTATATCTGTGTATTTTTCTGTGGTGAACTGACAGTATCTTTCACCCATTTCAATCTTCAGATATTCTTTAAGCATTTTGAGCAGATAAGGTGCAGGGCTAGTACTGCTGAATTGTCAATAGCAATTATGACTGAGAATGACTGGCATTAGTTATGCCTAAAGCTGTGTTGGACTATTACTGTGGCTAATATCCAGGTTGGTTTGCACCCAGCACACTCCCAATCACTTCCTATATCCAAACAAGAGCAAGCCTACATGTCACTGAGTTCAGCTAACAAAATATAGTTTGGTGTTTATTTCTCAGTAAATATCAAAAACAGTTAACTGGCAAAAACAAGACATGACACATGGAGAACTCTTGCCTCTCTTACCATCTCATTGCTGGGAAGTGAAGGAGAATTAAGATCTATTTGTTGAATATCTTGAGATACTCAAACAGAAATGCCATTTTTTGTCAGGTAATCTGAAGGATAAGCATTGTCAGGTTTTGAAGTGATGGAACCCATTCAAAAGATATATGCAAAGTCTTCCAAAACAAATTTCTTTTTATTTAGGTAGACATCAAATTGGCAAAGTCTGTTGTAATTCCAGATCTGACAGAAACTGGAATTTCACCACATAATATTGAAAAGTAGAAACATCCCACAAAAGTCACATTCCCCAATAAAAGCAAGAATCATCATCGGCCGGTGTCTTCAACTCCACCTCCAGCTCTCAGCAAGGACAGCCTCTCTTCCCACGGGAAAGACGGTCACCTAGCCAAAACAATCCTCACTATCTATCTACTCCCCCCACCTTAAGAATATGGGGAGCCCAAAAACCCTCCTTATGTTGTAAAGAGAAAGAAAAGGAATAAATGAGTATAACAGAGAGCTAAATATAATGGCTACACATATGTCAATTTCGGGTATGACAAGCATATTATAAAGAAGAATCAGCACATCTCTCCAGACTCTAGGAATGCTACATTTTTTTTTGGACAGTTCATCTGTTTTTAAATTGCTTAGCAAATACAAGCTAGTGAGTACATTGTGGTCCTTTGCAAAACAGGTTTTCCCCAGTGCCCGTGAAATATATCCTATCTCCCGCCTGTGATTCTTTGTGCAAGAATTCGTCAAAGGAAATTTTGCTACATGTACTACGTAAGTTGAAAATGTAGGAAGCATAAGATTTACTTTTGTGGGCTTGCCTAAGTATCCTTAATATGTGGCTTCTGTTCCTCTGCTTAGCTTGAGGTTGCATTATTCAAAGTAATAGAAATGCAGAGATTCAGAAAGCATGGTTTGGTAACAGAATGTACTGAAAATGAATTCAGAGAGAAAGTTTTTCTCTGGGTTATGCTTTTGCGGCTCAGCAGGATAGCATCTGTATTGAAAATAAGTGGGAATGAAGATGAATATTATCAAGATCAAGGGGACTAGCCATCTGATTCACCAATGGTTTTTGTAGGGACTTATATCTCATCTTAGTCCAACAGCTTCATGCAGGTTGGCTCCCTTCCTTCCTTTCTCTTGGCAGTGATTGCGCATCATGACTCACCAAATAGTAAGGAAGAAAGCAATACAGCTTTATATCAATATGATGATCCCTGGGAATATTTGCTACTATTTCTGTTTAAGAATAACATGGCCAGTGTGGGCTAATTCCTCTATCATTGCTGACTCCATCCTATAGATTAAAATCTTTGTAGGTGGAAAACTTAGTCCCTTGGAGGTAAAAATCCTTCTTCAAGGATATTTTATAAATGAGTAGCAAAGGTAGGAAAACACTGAGTGATCGTAGTCCACTTCTTATACAAAGCACAAAATGGAATGTGCAAAATGAATTTGAATTCCCTAATACAGTAGATTAATGTTGGCACTATAGTATTCTACCCTATCAAATGGAAAAAATAGTGAGAATGATTGTATTGACATATAAACCTTATATATTTTTACTATTGAGCTCTGCTGATGCAGTGATTAAGTGCTGTATAGCAGGCAAACTCAGTTTGAAGTTCGATCCTAATGGGCTCAAGGTTGACTCAGCCTTCCATCCTCTGAGGACTCAGATTGTTGGGGGCAATATGCAGAAAATGGTTCTACATTGTAAAATGCCCAGAGAGTGTTATAAATCACTATGGGTTGATATATAAGAATAAATGGTATTGATATTGCTATTATTTAAAAACAGAGTGAGTCTACTTTGGTGGGGGTTTTTTTTTTGTTCTTTAGGGTTTCTCTTTATTTCCCTTATGTTAAAATAGTTGGAATCCTCTAAGGTTTAGATTTGTTCAACTTCAGTTACAGAAGGGCAGATTTCAGTTAAAATACAGAGAAACCAATAATGAGACCTGGAAGAGTGACAACTTTTTCATTTCCAAAGCTGTTGAGGCAATGATCTACATCTATATCTTGCAAATGTGTCTACTTTGAACCATTCTTTTCTTATTTACAGTTAGGGAAAAGTTAATTTCAACCTAGCCTGAGTTGTAAATTCCCTTCCTTCCTTCCTTCCTTCCTTCCTTCCTTCCTTCCTTCCTTCCTTCCTTCCTTCCTTCCTTCCTATTATTTCTTCTGTTGCTATTTTCTTATTTAAACAAGAAGTTTAAAAAGTAAACAGTGACACAAAAAAGGGAGGGGAGGTGATATAAGATATCAGCATAATACCTTGTATTATTGACACCCATTTCCAGTGAGGCTGTACAATCATTTTTTAAACTACTCAAAATAATTCTCATCATTTGCCTAACATAAGAAAAAAGGCTGGTTCGTGGTAGCATATACTTTTGTAGGCAAATCACATATTTTCTAAATGTCAGTTCTAAATTATAAAGGACCATTTCATTTAGTAAAGTTTAATTTTACTTTTACAAAGCATCCCTTAGGCCCCCTTCACCAGATTTCATTATTCTGAGCTAATTGGGGCAATGAGTGAATTAAATCCTTTGACAGTAGTAGTAATAGTAATAGAAGCGCTTTTGCTTTATAATCAAACCCATGAACAAGTATTTAACATGATTGTGTGCATCTGTTTGTGACATATGCATCACGGATGATAGCTTCCAATGCTATCCACTTTTATGGTGTCTCTAAGGTTGAATGTTTTCTCTTTTAGTTTTGATTTGTTGAGGAAGTATTTGAAAATTGAAAGAAATATTTCTGTTCGGATATTAAAAATGTTAAAGTAACTAGAATTACCGTGGTGGTGCAGTGGTTAGAATGCAGTACTGTACGCTAATCCTGCTGATTGCCGACTGCCAGCATTCAGCAGTTTGATTCTCACTGGCTCAAGGTTGACTCAGTCTTCCATCCTTCTGAGGTCAGTAAAATGAGGACCCAATTGTTGGGGGCAATGTGCTGACTCTGTAAACTGCTTAGAGAGGACTTTAAAGCACTATGAAGCAGCATATAAGTCTAACTGCTATTGCTAGAATTACTTGAACTGAACTAATCTGCATATTTGCATAAAGGCAAAATGATATTTTGGACGTATCCTCAGAATCTGATAATTTTGACAAAAAGTACTTCATATTATCATGATGCAAATTTTATCCCTTTTGTATGTCTGCATGATGATACACTACATGCCCCAAAAGCTTGCATTATGCTATTGTGATCCTTGTCTATGGAGATTCTAAGTCATCCAGGTCCAGTGACGTACACTGAGGTTTATGGTTGGTGAGGCAGTCCTCTCCCCTGACACCCCACTGACTAAAGCACTTTCTTTTGCCTGCCTGTGCTCGCGGCAGAGCTCAGGAGGGCTGCCGTGAGCTCAGGCGGGCTGCCGCGAGCTCAGGCGCGCGAAAGAAAGTGCTTTAGTCAGTGGGGTGTCACGGGAGAGAAGTGAATGGCTGAGCATTGCATTTATTAAAGAAAAAAGAAAAAAGGAAATTTGAAGGAAAAGAGGGAGCGTGGGGTGGGGGTGGGGGCATCAGAAATGGAGAAAGAGAGGAGGAAGAGTGAGCGCAATGCTTCAGCTTTAAAAAGAATGACAGAGTTGAAGCCTCTAAAAAATGTGCCCTCTGCAGGAGAACTGCATGCCTCAACTACCTCAGGATTTTTTAGGCTTTTAACCCTTGCTTAACTCTGCTCGAGCACCTAAAAAGTCAGACTAGATGAGGCATGCAGTTCTCCTGCCTCATAGTAGAGGGCGCTTTTTTAGAGGCTTTTTTAAACAGGCAGTCATTCACGGTGTGGCAGCAGCTAGCTAGCCTAACCTCAGCACTCGCCTTTTCCCGTTTACATTTTTTTTTCCTTTTCATGATTGACAGTGGTGAGGCTGTGCCTCCCCTGCCTCCCCTGACTGCACGTCACTGTCCAGCTCATGATTGTCACAAAAGTGCTTTTTTCAAAAGGCAACTGGATTTTCTTTGTTTTTCCTGCAAGACGTTTCGCTTCTCATCCAGAGACAAAATGTCTTCAGGAAAAAAAATAATGAAGTCCCACTTTTGGAATATTGTGATTCTTATTTTGTGCTGTAGATGCCTCTCAAATTTACTGTGATAAGAGGAAAATTAGTTGCGCAAGACCACCAGTTCAAAATTATCTGAAATAAACTACTATTTCATTTCAGGGTTATCCATATCATTCTTCAATCATTCTGCTATAAACTGCATTTCTGAGCTTTATCCTAAGGTACAGCCTTAAATTTCTCTTTTGAAGTGAAATAGGGAGAAATGAGAATGACCAAGTTAGGTGATTCCTAAGGCATCAGGCAGCATCTTCAAATAATAATTGAAGTATTTGCATTTCCTGTACGTTTGTACTGTTTTGGCTATATTGTTTTGGGTTACCATTTTAATTTTAATGACCAAAGTTTATTGATTGCCTTTGCCTGAAATATTATTGAAATAATAGTCATCTATGGATGTGAAATGGTTCTTTTTGGGATACACTTAATGTCACTGGTGGAAATTAGCAGCTCAGCACAATTTGGATGCTTTTCAGGGATGGGTTCTGGCTGGCACTACTGCCAGTTTGCTCATGTGTGTGCTTCGCTCGTGCAAGCGCTTGATGCACACTGCATATGCATGCGCAATGCAGTAGAAATTCTTAGATTAAAAAACATGGAAATGAAAGATACTAGAGAATGTTACCAATACAAGAATAATAGAATGACATTGAATATACCATAAAGATATATTATTATTGGATAGCTGGAAGATGATGTAATGAATTGTTACAATATAAACAATCCCAATATTTAGTATAGTTCATTGAAAGGGAAGGAATAAATAGTGATAGTCAAACAAATAAAGTACAATGATAATAATGTATATAAATATATTGGATTTGATAATATGTGATTTCATATAAATTTCTAGTGATGACTATGGAAAGAATGCACAAAAACCTTGTAACCAATCGACACACTGTATGTGAAAGATGGTTTTATGTTTTATGTCTTGTTTGTTTATGTCTGTCTAAAAATATAAATTTTCTACAAAAAAAAGAAAGAAAGAGAAATTGTTCTGCACCTGCGCAGAACTGAAAAACTTCATGGCAGTGACTGGGGAACTGGTTTGGGGGCATGGCAGGCCTGGGTCACTGCCGATTCCAGCGACCCAGTCCACCAAACCACTACCAGTTTGGCCGAACCGGTCTGAACCAGTAGGAACCCACCACTGATGCTTCTGGATTGAAAGGATTAGCCAGCTATAAGCAAGGATTAGCCAGCTATTATCCAGGGGATGCCAGAATGTGTTAACAGCACACAATCTTCGAGGAGTCTCCTTTCAAGACCTCTGAAATATGTATGTATACTATGGCTTTTTGATTAATTTCCCACTACTTTCCTCTGGACCCCTACTTTCCTCTGGACCCCCCTACATTAAATTATTAGCTGAACATCCTACAGCTTTTTAGGGACATAGCCGAAACCCAGAAGTTCAACCTGGTGTCTGATGTATTATTCAATAGGGCTGTGTCTCATTTTAAATTCATTTGGAAGAAGATATTTGGAACTTGCTCAAGGGAAATGCCTCACCTCTCTTTATTAATTCAAGTGTAATGGTATGTGGAATGACCTGGGAGGTGAGAGGAAGAGATGCTGCCTAGGGAACATCAAATAAGGTGTGGGCAGAGCACACAGCTGCATAGAAAGAGATTCCTTTTTCTGGAAGCCTATAATTGATAGTTATTATTTAGGACAGAGATCTTCAAACTTGGCAACTTTAAGACTTGTGGACTTCAACTTCCAGAATTCTCCAGCTGGCTGGAGAATTCTGGAAGTTGAAGTCCACAAGTCTTAAAGTTGCCAAGTTTGGGGACCCCTGATTTAGGATATCATCCTGAGTCATTCAGAAAAATGAGAGGATATAATTCTTTATCAGCAGTAATGATACTGATTTACAGATACTGCATGTAGGTTGCAGCAATCCACAACAATAGTTATTACTGTCTAGTATTCACCTGGAGTTCTGTAGGCCTGATACTATAGCTTTATAGAGAGATATAGATATAGATATATGTATGCATAGTTGTATTATACACACAAATATCAAAGCACACAAACAATCTACTATCTCTTCCAGGTCTTGATTTTAAAATAAGTCAGATAATATTCTGCTGAAAATCTTGTAAAGTTTGCAAGACAATAAAATACATTCCTCTGTTTCAAGGTCAATAACATTGCAGGGACAACCACTTTGAGTAATAGGAAGCACTACTGTTGTAAACCCTCTTCTGTTTTATAATTAAATTGGTAAATGTAGATTCACACATATCATTGAACATTATATGCTAGTTGAGGGTTAAACTCTTTTTAATTGCTGTTCTCGGATTGAAAGTTTTAAATTCCTATTCCCACAGGACCAGTTTCCATCCCCAGATTGAATAAAATGTTCTTTCTGCCTGACCAATGAAAGGCTTTTCCACTGATGTCTGCTTCCCATCCAAGAGAAGCTTTAAATAGCTTTAAATAATTTCTTTATCTTTGGTGATGAAGTTGGATTGATTCTAGGCAGACAGAGCAATCTAAAATAGAATTCTCTATTGGAATTCTAGCTAACATAATTTTTGTGGGTAGGGAACTAGAGTTACCTGACTAGAAAAGACTGTTTTGGAACACCCAATAATATGCATCATGCTTAATATGTTTACATTTCCCCCTTCCTGAATATATAATAATTTCTTATTCAACTGTATTACCCTTTTTGTACTAGAAGCAGAATGTTAAGTATTAGTTTAGAATTAGCTCTTTGTCTTCCATATATCCTAGTCACCATGTATTATTTAAGAGTCTGAAATATTTCCTAGGATAGATCTTTTAAATAAAAACATTCTCACAGATTGAACACTGTGTTTTCTATTAAACTAAATGTCATGCTTTGCATCTGAATAGTGTTCCAGAGGCTTTATTTAATTTATTTATGATCATATTTATATGGCTGTCCATCACACACAATATGACTCTGGGCAGCATATTATTCCCAAACGTTCTGTGTAAGATCAGGGCAAAAACATCTGTGGACTGATTATAGCATGGTGTATACTCTCATGAAGATGCAATAGAATAGAATAGAATAGAATAGAATAGAATAGAATAGAATAGAATAGAATAGAATAGAATAGAATTCTTTATTGGCCAAGTGTGATTTGGACATACAAGGAATTTGTCTTCGGTGCATATGCTCTCAGTGTACATAAAAGAAAAGATACGTTCATCAAGAATCATAAGGTACAACACTTAATGATAGTCATAGGGTAAATAAATTATAATGTATAGATTTAGTTCATTTGTCTGAGATGCAATAATTTTAATTTATTGAATGCAATCTATCTTCCTCTAGGTAGCCACATACACTTCCTCTCAAGTAGAAGGTATACAAGGTTATTAATCTCAGTTATTTTGGCAGGTTTTTTTGCCAAAAGGATATCAGATAAGAAGTTTTCTATGTTGCTCGTTTCCTTTTTAACTTGATCATACATGGAAACTATTGCATTTATAATTCATGTTATCATATATTTGTTTATTTACATACTCTTAAATGGATTGGCAAATGCAGAATGTACTATTGAGTGAAGCTCCATCATTCTCAACAGATGCATACCACACCATCTGGGTACTAGTCACTTTAGCTCCACATTAAAACAAGATACAAAGACGCAAGATTTTTTAAAAAATGCATTAATACTGAGAGCATAATTAAAAAGTAGCAAAATAATATTAAAAGCCTGACAAATAGAATGATCTGTCGAAAGCAAAATGTGGAAGAGTTAATGTAGCTTTCCTCTTAATGTAACTGCAGTCAAAAGTGGGAAGGACAGCTATAGCAATCCTTAATCATTCATACTATGCTTTTATGTTTTTTGGGTTTGGGAAGCCCCTAATGCAGTGGGTCTCAACCTTCCTAAAGCCGCAACCCTTTAATACAATTCCTCATGTTGTGGTGACCCCCAACCATAAAATTATTTTCTGTTTTCCGTATTTTTTCGAAAATATGAGTTTTCCAATGGTCTTAGGCGACCCCTGTGAAAGGGTCATTCGACGCCTAAAGGGGTCCCGAGCCACAGGTTGAGAACCATTGCCCTAATGTCTCTCAACCATTTCAACTTTACATTGGCACTGAAGTGTTTCCAAAGCACTTAGCTCCTCCTAACACCTAATTTCTCACAAAAGAAGAAGAAGGATGTTATTTGTGCAGTCCCATCTTGTCTTATCTGGCCACAAGAGGTTTGCCACTCCTTCATGGGCTAGGGCATATGTGAAAATCTAGAGTTTGCCATCCCAGTGGAACTTAATTAAGGAAATTGGATTGCTGAGAAGATGCTTTGAGGAAGGCGATGGCATTTGTCTCTCTAGTTATTATTCCTGCAAGCAATGCCACTGACTGCTTAGCAGTAAGAGACAAATTCTTGCTGGAAGCACAGGCTTTGATAATTTATTATTTTTCCCAGATTAACTTGTATGATGGAAAATGATTTGTCCAGCAGCCAATATTAATGTGGAATTGGGTTGATTAAATTTTGGAATTTGTTGCTGAATTAAATTACAAAAAAAGTGTGCTTAATAGGAGGGGGGTTTAATGAAAATTGCCAGAGCTCTTTAGTGATGAAACAGTAATATGTCTCAAATAGATCAATTTTTAGTGTGCCATTTTGTTTTATTCTCAACTTCAGGACTCTCCCAATGGTGCTAAGAAACTTTGATATAACTTTAATTTGATTTTATGTTGAACCAAGTAGTCTTCCACTTGCAATCATTCATTTAGTGACTGTTCGACGTTACAAAGGCACTGACAAAAATGACTTGTGACTGGTCCTCTCACAACTGTCACAACATTTCCACAGTCATGTGATCAAAATGTGGGTGTTTGGCAACCGACATGTATTTAAAACGATTATAATATTCCAGGGTAATGTGACTGCCATTTGTGACTTCCTCAGTCGGGGTCTGATGAACAAAATCAATTGGGAAAGCTGAATTTGCTTAACAACTATATGATTCATTTAATAACTGGATGAGTTTGCTTAGCAAGAAACTTGTAGGATCAGGCATGGCTCATTTAACTACCACCTTATTTAGCAATGGAAATTCTGGTCCCAGTTATGGTTGTAGCTCAAGGACTTTCGATATCCCATTGTCTCACAGATTTATCATGGAGCCAGATCAATTCCTACTATCATTCCAAATTCCAAAGCCATGGTGATAGCTTCCTGTTATAAGGCCCCTTTATTGTGGCCATGAATCTCCCTTTGTTTTTCCTGGTTCGTGTTCACTGTATTGCCCTGAAACCAATTACTTTACAGCATTCATAAGATGTCTGACAGCAACTTTTGAAACCCACAATTTTATCTAAGGCATAAGTTACTGCACAGTTCATCAGATATATGGATTGATGTGGATTTAAATGCATTAGAATGGGAGGGATGGGGGGGGGGGAAGGAAAAAACCCAGTGGGTTTAGCAAGCCATTGCTTGTTTTTGATATGTGTCTGGAGAACAAAAAAAGATAAAACATTGCTTTAAATTATATAGAGCATTGTGGGAGCTAAAGAGTTTGGAAGGAGGCACTTTTAACAGTTTGGCACCTGGTTTATACGGGCAATACCTGTTACAGCAGCCATTTTGTAAGCAGCAATTCCTTTCTTGCTCATGGCGTTATTTTTGGTGTAAGCTGTTGGTCTCAGATGTGTTCAGTAGGACTGCTTATGTTTGAGCAGTATGACTTTGCAAATTTTCATACTTGCTTATAATTTTTGCTGGCCTCCATTAATGCTATTACAAAAGGCCAACACTCCCATTTAATTAACAGATTAATAAATCTGGTTGTTGAAATTGAGTGTATCTTCAGTAAGAGTTGGGCTTTATACACTTTAGATGATATTAAATTGATTCCTGCTCTTGTTTTGTAGAAACGATTTTCAATATATCTTGTAGATATCCTTGTTTCAGTTTTCCTTTATCTACAATAAACCATCTTCTAAATGCCCCAAAAGCCAAACTGAAATATAGCCAATTCAAATTCCCTGATTGTCTCTTCTTCATGTCCCCTCTCTCTTTTGACATAATTAGTTTAAACAAAAATGCAAATTGGAAATTAAAAGCAATCTCCAGTATGATTTAAACTTTCCAAATAATAAAACTGTTGTTTGATTGATTATGTGCCATCAAGTCATTGTCAACTCTTAGCAGCTACATACATTTTCTTCATAATGATCTGTCCCAATCTCACCCTTCAGTCTTCCAACATTGTGCTCATTGCCACTATAATTGAGTCCACCATCTTAACTAGTCTTTTTTTCTTCTCTCTCCTTACACCTTTACCAGGATTACAGCCTCCTCTAGAGAACTCAATACCAAAGGTGCCTTTTTAAGAGGCAACTGGACTTTCTGGATCATTGAGGGGTTGGAACTGTGCTTTCTGCCGGATGTTTTCTGCTATGTGTCCCTTCCCTGTTGAGCACAGGCTCAGGCTGTTGGGAATGAGTCTGTCCTGTCTGCATCTCAAACCGAAGTGCAAATGGTTCCTGTAGTCTGCACTTTTTCTGGAAATCTCTTCATATTCCCTCACCATTCAAAGGGGGTTCATCCCAAAATATATAGCTAAATGTCTATAGAGATTCTCAGTCATCCAGGTCATGGTTGTCCCAAAGGTGCTTTTTCAAGAGGCAACTGGATTTTCTGGACAGTTTTTTTTCCCCAGAAAGTCCAGTTGCCTCTTGAAAAAGTACCTTTAGGACAACCAGGACCTGGATAACTGAGAATCTCTATAAACATTTAGAGAACTCGATCTTCAAATAATGGGCCGGAAGTAGAGCAATTTGAACCTGATCATTTGTGCCTCAAGTGAAAACTCTTTGAGTAGGTTTGTCTGATGAGGATCCATTTCCAAAGGTCAAAACAATTCTGTAACACGGAAGGATGTTTTTGAAGGACCAGGAATGCCAATACTCAATGTTTTAAATTATAGAACCAAAGCAAAGTTTATTGAATAGCCGTCCTTTATTAAGGTGAATCTTTTTAATAGTGTTATATAGTCAATTTCCTAATCTGCATATTAGTTCAAAGAAACAAATTTTGCAAAATTCAATTTGATCCGCAATTTTGATGTCTCATAGCATACCCTTATATTTAATAGACTAAAGCTGTCCAGGCCTGTTCCAGATACGACATTGTGGTATTAAGCCTTTGGCAGTTCTGACTAACTAGAACTGCCATCCTGTTTTATCCTAAACCATTATAGAAAGGTTAGAAACATCGTTGGCTGTAACATTTTGAAATAATAATATATAAATCATGACTCAAAAAGACAAATGTTACAGTCCATTGCAAAGTTAAGCACGCTTTGCATCACTGATTTTATTTCCACAAGAGGACTGAATTCTGTTCTATTTTGTTCAGGTAGAAGACTGTATATCATTGATATTATCTTTGAAATTAATTTACATTCCTCTAATAGCAAGATTTTTTTAAAAAAAATACAGACAGTATAAAAAATATCAAATTGTTTATTGGGAACATTTTTTTAATTAGTTTTATCAATTCTGCTAAGCAATAGTATATTTCTAACTTTTTCAACCCCTGATTTTATTTTATTTTAAATTCTGACTTCTTAACAAGGTTTCTTCTTAGCACATGTAAAAATGCTTCCTGGTTGCCAAGAGGTTTTTTTAATTGAAAGAAGAGATTTAATATTTTTCTCCAAAGGTGGACTTGAACTGCAGAAGGAAATGGGAGAAATATGCATAGTTTGATTCCAAAAGCAGCAGATGTCCCTTTTATCCCAAATTTTGCCACTAATTGCTGCTGAAGTCTTTGTTTTTGGTTAGCTACCTATGAATATTCAGCACCAAAGTTCTGAGCAATGCAATATATCATGTCTTCAGTCTGGCTACATTCTATTTATTAAGTGTATTTTTCATATGCACTGTTGCAATATTCGTAGAATAAAATTGCCCTTCTTTTACATTCTCAACTATTAATTAATGGCTATGCTGATGGTGAACAGCAGACGTGCCTCACTCACTCACTCTCTTTTTTTAGTTACCCTTCCCTCTGAAATAAGATAATTTGTTGGCTTCGGACATCATGCATTTCTATTGGTGAGAATTTCATTCAGTTTAGTTGTTTTAATTAAATGCTAATTGAAAATCCTGCAGCTCCAAAGATATCTAGAAAACAGGAGTTGAAGGAAAGCTGGCATCATGGTTATAGAATAAAACTGTATCCATCTGGCTACAACCCAAGTAGCTACTTGGCCTAATCTCTGGGCACACAATGGACTTTTGCCTTTCCCTCCCCAACTTTAACACCTCTTGTAATAACAAGAATCTGCTTCCAAGACTGTAGAATTTCAAAAGTAATCTGACATGCCCTGTTGGAAGTCCTGCTGCTTAGGAAAACTAAGCCCAAATCCCTATTGAATGTATAGAGATAACTGTGTGGTTCTTTAGCCCTCTAATCACTACCCAAAATAACATCATTATAATAGCTCTGACTAATTTTGATCATTCAGTATGATTTTAATGGCTTAGCATTCTTCTGGGATTCTCTCTTCTATTCCTTAAAATAGGAGTGGAGAATCTTATTTTGACACTGAAATAGATTCAGCTTCTGATAAATATATCAGTGATTGAATCTCTGGAAGTGGGCAAGACTAGCTACATTCTGAAGTTCATTCAATAGGAGCTCCAAATTCCAGAAAGCTGAGAGCACATTGAGGTGATGTTCTTCTGAGATTTCTTTCTCTTCTTCACTGTTGGTTTTGTGGGTGTGAGTATTCCTTTAACAATTATAGTTACTAATCCCTTCAAATGAAGTCCTAGAACTTGATTTCATTTTGTCTTTGTATCTTTTTACAAAATTCTTCAAAACTGAAATTAGCCTTTAGTAAAGTCAGCATTGGAAAGTTATCAAGGCCATTTTTTTGTTATTTATATAGCCACTTAAATTGTTAAAACATCAGCTATGTTCATTTGTATGTCCTATGTAGCATCTTTTTCCATATTATTTGTATACCATGTCATTTTAAAATTCACTTTCATATCAGTCTCACTCTTAAAATTAATTTCTAGATCCATTGTTCACAAATATCTTCCAATATGAAAGTATTTTGTTCCATTCTGCAAATGGGTTCTTCTCCTTTAACTCTAATATTTAGTTTCTTCTGGTTCCCTCTAATGTCCTACCTTCAAAGTTCAATCCTATATTTTTTAAAAATAAAAATAAAAAATATCATTTTTCCACAGGAATGGTTGTTATAATTAATAACAAAATCTTATTTCAACTTCATCTGAACCCTTAGTTCATTTTTAATTTTCTAAAATCAATTTGTTAATTACCCTATTCCTCTTTGTTAAAACAAATTGAATTTAAGTCCTTAAATCTGTATTAAAAACTTCTGTGCCTAAGAATTGAAGGAAATTCACCAAGTGTTGTAAAATATACACTTGAAATACTGCATTCAGTTTTGGTCGCCACAATGTAGAAAAGATGCAGAGATTCTAGAAAGAGTGCAGAGAAGAGCAACAAAGATGATTAGGGGACTGGAGACTAAAACATGTGAAAAAGGGTTGCAGGAACTGGGTATGTCTAGTTTAATGAAAAGAAGGACCAGGGGAGACATGATAGCAGTGTTCCAATATCTCAGGGGTTGCCACAAAGAAGAGGGAGTCAAACTGTTCTCCAAGGCACTTGAGTGTAGAACAAGAAGCAATGGGTGGAAACTAATCAAGGAGAGAAGCAACTTAGAACTGAGGAGAATTTTCCTGACAGTTAGAACAATTAATCAGTGGAACAGCTTGCCTCCAGAAGTTGTGAATGCCCCAACACTGGAAGTCTTTAAGAAGATGCTGGATAGCCATTTGTCTGAAACGGTATAGGGTTTCCTGCCTAGGCAGGGGGTTGGACTAGAAGACCTCCAAGGTCCCTTCCAACTCTGCTATTGTATTGTATCCATCTCTTCAAAGATTCCTAGTATCTGAAAAAAAATTAACAAGCAATTTTCAAAAGTGTTTAGAAGCGGAAGCACAGTGCCCATAAAGGTTCCAACCATGTTTTGAATGGAGATGGTGTTCTGTTGAGCCCCAGAGCTCTAAACCTACTGGAGACAGTGGTCATTTGGCTTCCTCCTGAGAGCCCATTGTCTTGAGTACTTGTGGGTAATCCCAAACCATATCTTTATCCAGAGAGTAATTTCAAAGAGATGGTCTATTCACCAGCAAAACATCTTTAGTTTTCCATTCCTTGCCTGGAAGTGCTCCTACTTCTGAGTGTGCCTATTGGAGGCTATAAACTGAAATTAGTATAAAGTTTGAAAGTCTTTCCACACTTGGATAATAACAGTTTTGAATTGTATACAGTTGTTCATAGTATTCAGGCACCCCTGTCAGCTCTGTTTGTCAGACAGCTCTGCTCAAAGAGACAGTAAAAATGTGCAAGACACTACAGCTTCAGAAGAAAATGAGTATTTCAGCTATTTATGGTGTTATCAGAAAGTTATGGAAGCTAGATATTTCTTGAAGTTGTTATTCTTCCCAGTTATGACAAGACTTCTTTTCTCCCTTTCACTACAATAGAGTCAGGTTTGCATCAAAATTGAAGTGGACAAATGCATTGCTTTTGTCATATTTTTAGCATTTTGTAAATCCATAAAGCTCTCATCTTAGTTTTTTATTTCTGTGACTTATCAAGTTTGATATCTCTAGTTGGAAGTGTATCAGAATATTTGCTTTTATGAATACATGGGTGTTTATGCAAAATGTTTTACATTTTTCTAATGTAATTGGCAAAAAATAACAAATAGTTAAGATCCTTTTTCCTATCAGTTTGAAAATGCAAATTTAAATATATTTGCATTGTAATGCAAACCTAATATACCCTCCCCCCATTTCTGGTTGTAACCATGCAGGTTTCATATGATGCTCTCTACCATGAGTGATACATTTAGGAATTCAGTCCTTAAGAGGATTTTTATCACCTTGATGATGAGAAATCCCAGACAACAGACCTTTTCAGAAGATTTGATTTAATTCTTCTTATTGGGATTTTTGAACCATTTTCTTTCTACCTCTGATCAAGTTCATCATTACACATAGCTTTAATTTGGATGATGTAACATAGCATAATGCTGAAATGAGGCTTGTTCTGTTCTGTACAGAACATCAAATGATGCTGTATTACTTTACAGTTACAAAGGTAGAAGTGAAGGATAATGAGCAAAGCCAGGATTAGATTCACGGTGTAGGACACAGTAATGAATGGATGGCATTTAAATCAAAAAAACAAAGGGAGAGGAGGCATAAAGAAACTGAGAAGTAGGAAAGTAATGTACTGTACAAAAGCAACACAATTCTTAAGGTGTTTGTACTTAAGATGGAGCAGGAAGAACTCTAAAAAGTGTTGTGATGCAAAAGCTTTCCCACTGAAACTGAAAGGAGGAATGCAAACTGCCATCTCCCTGAATTAACATAGGGATTGTTCTGTTTTCTGAGTGTCTTTAA
This sequence comes from Thamnophis sirtalis, assembly GCF_051295495.1. Lineage (NCBI taxonomy): Eukaryota > Metazoa > Chordata > Lepidosauria > Squamata > Natricidae > Thamnophis > Thamnophis sirtalis. The sequence continues at coordinate 29,852,242 of NW_028261385.1, read as the reverse complement.
GTAAAAGAAAATAAATTACCTCTATCTAAATGATAGATAGATAGATAGATAGATAGATAGATAGATAGATAGATAGATAGATGGATGGATGGATGGATGGATGGATGGATGGATGGATGGATGGATGGATGGATGGATGGATGGATGGATGATAGGTAAAATATCCATCCATTCGTCCATCTATCCATCCATCTGTCTGTCTGTCTATCATCTATAAATATAGAGATAGAGAGATAGAGAGGTGGAAAGATAGATATTTATTTAAAATGTGTGGCACAACATATTGAAAAGCCTTTAAACACAAATCAGTTATCCCAGAATATTACCATTTTTATTTATTATTGAAATATGGAATAAAATGTAAAACCATATGTAAAAGTGGAATACAGAAAAAAAGGATTAAATGAAAAGAACAAAATAAGAAATACAATATAGACAATGTTCTGAATCGCTCCCACAATTTACCCCAATCAGACCCATGTATGCCGATCACAACTGAACTATTTTAGTCAAATAAGGGTGGTGTATAAGATGTGTTCTGAACTCACATGAAATATGTTGTTTTAGCATAAGGCTCCCAATAGTTTGTTCATCAAATGTGTGATCCAAGATACTTGTTTCACTCTTTCTTATACTCATTTCTGATTATATTCAGAATATTATCAAAAGGAACGGATGCAAATAAAACAGCTTATTTTGGTCTGGTGTTGGAGAAGGTGCTTCCAATTCTTTTTTAAACTGGTTGATTTTGAATCCACATTTCTTTACAAATCAGTTCTTCATACTTCTTGAGAGCTGTTAGTGTTTGCAAACATGTGTTTGACACTTACAAACCCAGAACTTCTGTCCACAAACCCTGGTATTATTCATCATATCATCTAGAATTGTTGGATTGGAAAAAGCACGCTGACAGAATGTAGCCCATAAAAGCACCTGGTTGATTTGAAAGAGGGAAGGGAGATAACAAATGCCACAAACCCATTCTGATGATTAAACTGTCTATCTGTGGCTTTCTTCAGATAAACATACTAACTCAATTTGACCATGGTTAATTTGAATGTTTGAGAAAACAGCACTTAAGCCGAGGACGCCATCAGCTGCAGATGAATCAACAGAGTTTGAGGCTTTGATTGTTTTCTTCTTGTGAAGATGATGTTTGCATGATGGGGGAGTTTTAGTAAGAAGGGGAAAAAAGATCTCAGGATGTAAGTATCACTTCCTATAATAAACTGATTTTTTTAATATCCCAGGGATACAACCCTGTGCTACTGTTGAATATTTTTAGCAACCACAAACAAGGTTTTGGAACTTGTCCCTGTCTCGGGACAGACTCATTGTTCTGCCTCACATAGGACATTTTTTTTCTGTCCCCTCCAGAGAAGTTCTGCAAGGGAATGTAAAAAGATCTTGACTGACATATTCAATTAAGTGGATTAACTTGTGTGCCTAGTCTTAATTATTTTTAAAGGTTCATTTGATGTTAGATTTCTTTTAATTAATTGACAGGTTTTTATTGCAGGGGAATTCTGTTTTTGTTTACTTACTATGATGCAGAGGAGACAAAAGAACAAGTCAGAGAAAGTATCTTTGACAGAATAGGATTTAGGAAATGGTTTCAATTAATAGTATCAAGGGATAAACTTGAAATCAAACACTGAAGGGGAATAAATTAAGGACTTGAAGCCTAGTCCCAAGAAAGCTGAGCATCCTTGTATATTGTTCACATCAATGAACTTTTCAAAGTAGCTTAAAGCTTAATGTACTTTGTTTTAAGAAGCTCTAGAAATATGAAATAACAAAGGCTTAGCTGTAACTTTCCACCCCATTAGTTTTATCATGGATTCATAAACATTTCCTTTTCTGATTAATCCATTGTTCTGTGACCATCTCCAGCTTCTGGGTTATGTTACCACATAATAACTTGTTTGTGATGTTGTGTGTGAGCTCTTCAAATTGTTTTTTTTTATTTCAAGCTAGAATGAACTCAAAATCTCTCTGTGTTATGATTGGTGATATATTTTTGATTATTTGTTTTTTAGCATATGGCATATACATGAGACATGGTGGCTCAGGGGCTAAGATGCTGAGCTTGTCGATCAGAAAGGTCAACAGTTCAGCGGTTTGATTCCCTAGTGCCTTGTAACCAGTGGTGGGTTCCAGATCCCGTTGCAACTGGTATGTTGCAATGGGGCCTGGCGTCCACCACGTGGATGCGTGCAGCATGCACACAGCAAGTGCATGCCTACTTACCGACCGCGATGCTCCAACTGCTTGGCAGAGCATCGTGCAGGCACCGTATGCTCCGTGCACGTGTGTGGAGGCCCCAAACAGCTCAAATACAAGTAAGGAGGGCGGGCGGGTGGGCCCTCCGGAGCACCATACCGGAATGGTACCTAGTGCTCCCAGCAGGCACCGGTGCACCCTTACTGGTGCGTACCGGTCGTATCCCATCACTGTGTGTAACGGAGTGAGCTCCCGTTACTTGTCCCAGCTTCTACCAACCTAACAGTTCGAAAGCATATCATAGTGCAAGTAGAAAAAATAGGAACAACCTTTGGTGGGAAGGAAACAGCATTCCATGTGCCTTCGGCATTTAGTCATGCCAGACACATGATAGCTCTGGCTCTTCGGTTTTGAAACGGAGATGAGCACCGCCCTCTAGAGTTGGGAATGACTAGCACATATTTGCAAGGGAAACTTTTACCTTTATCTTTATATCATACATGGATTAGCAATATATATTAACATTTCATCTAGATTAATAAAACACAATAAAATATAAATGTTAAAATTATCTTTGTTCAAATACCAATATCTAGGCCATTTAACTATTGAAGCGCAACACCCTTTATATTTTTTTAAAAAGATACTGGGCTAGTATATATCCTCAGTTTACAGCCCATCATAATGTGATCTACAGTTTGATGTAGGACCCCACAGTCATACTGAGGGGAGGTTACTGTGCCCCATTTATACCGAGAGTCCTGGCAAAGGCCATGTGAGATCTGAATCCTGTTTTTAATTTTTGATGAGATTTGTACCAATAGAGCATTTTTATGTATTTTATTTTTGATCAGTTTATTAAGCTTTTATGTTGTCTGATTCCAAAATGATATTTTTACTGTTAAAATGCAAGAAGACATAGAAAAACTGTAAAATATCGAAGTCCATTGAGTGTTGGAAGAGTGAAATTGCAACCCAATGGACAACATTCCTCCAGGCCCTCCAGTTCTCTACCATCCTCTGGAGTCCATTTAAGCGCACGCCTGCTGCTTCAGTGACTCCATCCAGCCACCTCATTCTCTGTCATCCCCTTCTTCTTTTGCCCTCAATCTTTCCCAGCATTAAGCTCTTCTCCAGTGAGTCTTTCCTTCTCATTAGGTGGACAAAGTATTTGAGTTTCATCTTCAGGATCTGGCCTTTTAAAGAGCAGTCAGGGTGGATCTACTCTAGGACTGACCCGTTTGATCGCCTTGCAGTCCAAGGAATTTGCAGGAACTCGTCTTCTCCAGCACCATAGTTCAAAGGCCTCAATTCTTCGACGCTCAGCCTTTCTTATGGTCCAGCTTTCACAGCCATCTATTGCAACTGAGAAAACCATAGCCTTGACTATATACACTTTTGTTGGCAGGGTGATGTCTCTGTGTGTTGGTGTGTGTGTGTGTATACATGTGTGTGTGTACATGTCTGTGTGTGTGTGTGTGTGTGTGTGTGTATATATGTGTGTGTGTGTGTACACTATATTGCCAAAAGTATTCGCTCACCTGCTTTTACTCGCATATGACATCCCATTCCTAATCCACAGGGTTCAATATGTAAGTGACATCCCATTCCTAATCCATAGGGTTCAATATGACCTCGGTCCACCCTTTGCAGCTATATACAGCTTCAACTCTTCTGGGAAGGCTGTCCACAAGGTTTAGGACTGTGTTTATGGGAATTTTTGACCATTCTTCCAGAAGCGCATTTCTGAGGTCACACACTGATGTTGGCTGAGTTTACATGGCCTACCACTTCGTGTCTGAGAGGCTGTCATTACCAAACACTTCCACGACAGTTGACTGTGGAATATTTAGGAGCGAGGAAATTCCATGACTGGATTTGTTGCACAGGTGGCATCCTATCACAGTTCCACGCTGGAATTCACTGAGCTCCTGAGAGCGACCCATTCTTTCACAAATGTTTGTAAAAACAGTCTGCATGCCTAGGTACTTGATTTTATATCCCTTTGGCCATGGAAGTGATTGGAACACCTGATTCTGATTATTTGGATGGGTGAGCGAATACTTTTGGCAATATAGTGTATGTATACTTGTATACACACCTGCGCATGTATAAAGGTATCCAATATGTGACAAAGAGAGACTATAGCAATAGCACTTAGACATATACTGCTTCACAGTGCTTTACAGCTCTCTCTAAGCAGTTTACAGAGTCAGTTTATTGCCTCCAACAATCTGGGTCCTCAATTTACCAAATCCAAAGGACCGAAGGATGGATGGCTCTGTCAACCTTAGACTTCAGAATTGACCTACTGGGAACCGGCAGAATTAGTCTGCAGTATTGAATTCTAACCACTGCACCACCACAGCTCTATCCTGTTATTTCATCTACATATAGACATTAAAGGAATCCATTATGCCAGCTGATTCTTTTAATTTGTACTTCTTATCGTCTTCTCCCCTTTTCCAGCATTCTCATTGTTTTATTGCCCTATCCTCTTTCCAGCACTGAATAAAATAAGAAATATCTTTTTTTTTTGCTGGGGGTTTTCTCTTTGAGTTAGTCTTGACTTCTGGTAACTGCCTGGACCAGGGTGTCAAACTCACGATCCATGGGCCAAATGTGTCACGCATTTACCACACCCACCCCTATTTTAGTGAAGGGGAAAGTTGTGATATGTCACGTGATAACAATGTGATTCCGTGAGTTTGACACCCCTGGTTTGGACAAATCCCTGCAAGACTTTTTAGACATGGTTTGCCTTTGCTTCCTAGGTAGGGTTGACAGAAAGTGACTGGTCCAAGGTCACAGAGCCGGCTTTCTGTCTATGATGGGACTGGAACTTGTGGCCTCCCAGTTTCTATTCTTATTTTTTAAACCCTACACCAAACTGGATTTTATGGAAAGTGTGGATGATCTTGGGGGATGAGGAAAAGGAATGCTTCCCAGGAAACAACCAAACAAGAGAGAGAGGAGCCCTCACTGGCTTAACAATGAAAGAAATTTAGGAAGAATCGACCCTTATGGATCAAGCTGTTAAAAGTGGGAGTGGGACATTTGTACTTTTAGATTTACAAGATACTGTTGATGTAGTCTTAAAACAAAGTATAATTAATTCATCGAGTCATGTTTCCTGCCTGGTTTAACTGGGAGACCTGACACCACCTCTCACAAGAAGTGCTATACTAATGTTATTATCAGGTAGAGTAGTGTTAAGATAGTAGCAACGCTTTCTCACTGTTTATCACCCGTAACAGAGAGGATAAACCCTCATTCTCCACATCTTATAGTATTTTGCTAAACTAGCCTGACTTTGGATAGATAGCTGCATTTGTTATCCACATGACGGAATAACAGTTTAGAAACCAGATAGAGAAAAGAAGATATCTGGAGGAATTCATTGCAAAGGGAAGAAAGAAGGTGAATGATATATCCTTGATTGGTGGAGACAACTAACATGCTTAAAGCCCAGCTAACTTAGCAATGTGTGTTGTTTCAAGACCATAGGCGTCTCTTGTGAGGGTTGTTTTCTGTTTGCAGGTGTCCTCTCTTTGAAGGCTACTCAATTCAATGTCTTTTGCATTGGGCCTTCAGGCCTGCCACATTTATTGCTGTGGGAAACTGGGAGGGAGAATTATATGGAGTGGGGTAGATAAAGTCAAAATAACATTCCTTTCTCAGAGAGTCAAGGATATCTTTGTCTTTGAAGAGCCAAGGTGGTACAGTGGTTAGAGTATAGTACCGCAGGCTACTTCAGTTGACTGCTAGCTACAGTTCAGCACTTCAAATCTCACCTGGCTCAAGGTTGACTCAGCCTTCCATCCTTCTGAGGTGGGTAAAATGAGAACTCAGATTGTTGGGGGCGATAGGCTCACTCTGTAAACCGCTTAGAGAGGCTGTAGAAGCACTACAAAGCAATATATAAGTCTAAGTGCTATTGCTATCTTGCTCTGCACCTGAAGTTTGGATGGTACTTGACTGGACCATGTGATGGACATGTGGGTGCTGGGCTGAGACTTGGACTTTCATTTGGGGATAACCTGGAAAACCTTCCAGATTCTGGTTTTCCCAGAGGTGCCAATATGACATCTCTAATAAAATGGAACGTTGAGGAATCTCAAGCCTCAAAGTCTTCTTTCATTAGGAGTGTTACTTGGAACCCCGACATTCAAGTCAAGTTGAAATAATGTGAACCAGACATATCTATAGGGGGATGAAAAAAGTTAAGGTAGTGTACATTAATGTGCAACCCACATGAAAAATGGGGAGGCTTCAATTGCATGCAATCTTGGCTTTTTTGACCTTTCTTGATAGACTTCCCAGAAGAAAAGAAAGGAGATTGTTTGAAATTACCTAGAAACAGTTACAGTAGCATTTTGAAACCAGCGCAAGCTGCACGCTTGGTCCAAATACTCACTCCTCTGGAGATCTACTATATTTCCACTTAAATTGTAGTTACTATTACAATTTAAATGGTAAATATGCATATATGTATACAAATATTAAGACATGAAAATGCAATTTTTAATGCAAACTGATATCCTCTTTATTGGGGTGATTAGTTCCTTATTTGGGATGATGTTTAAGTAGTTGTCCTAATCCTTGAACATACACAAATAGCGGTGGTTGTATAGGGTTTAATGAAGATGAGTAGATCTGGTCTTTTCTCTCTCGCACTGTTTGCTGGTTGAAAAAGTATGTGTACTTGGGGGGGGGGTTTAAGTCTCAGAGCGTGTATCATTGCTTGAACAATTAAATATAATCTAATGAAGTGTTTTAGTGAATGTAATTTTGTGTTTGCTTGATATAGTTCCATGCTTGTAATTTATTTCCTCTTCTTCCTAAACAAATATTAGTTTTGTTTAAGTGGTCCCTATGCATTTCTGCTTAATCAGAGTTCTTGCAGCCACAAATCCCTTTGCATGCTTGGAAACACATTATTCTCAATTATGCAAAAGAGGAGGCAATATCAATTGGAATTTCAAAAAGCAGGTAGGAACAGGTGCATCTAATGGTTGTGATTGCCCCCAAACCTGCGCCTTCATATCTCTATAAACAAATTTATGACCTGATGGAGTTATTTTGCCTTAATCTTTTTCTCAGAAGTGTCATCCCAGAAAATTCTTTTTTTTTTTTTACAAGCTCATTGGGCATTTAGAGATTCCATTTCCTAAATTTCAATTCAGGTCCCTCAGGAAGTTTCAGATTCTAACAGAGTAATTGTAACTTAGAGGAGGAAAGAGAATAAAATATAAAGTCTCCCTGGAGTCAAGTGCAACTCCTGGTGATTACATAAACCATGTCAGTTTCTTGGCAACAATTTAGAAGTGGTTCACCATTGCCTGCTGCCAAGATTTTTTTTTTAAAAAACCTTCCAAATCTAGTCTCTCATTCTGGCATTTTTTGATGCTTTCATCCAAACATAACTAGATTCAAATATGTTTAACTTTTAAAAGCTTGACTGAGTGCGGCTACCTCCTAAGATGGAAGGGGGCAGTGTTGGGCTGCTGTTGATTTGGACAGGTTCGGGCGAATAGGTAGTTGTGACCTGCGGGTGGGCCCGGGCCCATCCTGGTGCTATGCTGTCCTATTTACCTTTGTTTTTGATGCTGCATGCTTCTGCGGAAGGCCGGGCGCATGCATGGATGGTGCGCATCAGTGGTGGTTGCAGGCAGTACACCCCAGTACAGGCATACCGGAGCCTGCCTGGAGTACTGGATACCGTTCTGGTACGGTGCTCCAGAGGGCCCACCCGCCTGCCTGAGCTCCTTACTGGTCTTTTAAGTTTTTGGTGTTTCTGCGCACACACATGGCACATACAGTGCCTATGTGATGCTCCACTGAGCAGCAGGAGCGTCTTGGAGGCTTGTGGAGGCGCTAAGATGCATGTGCGCACTGCACACGTCCATGTGCATGCCGCCAGGCCCGTTCCAACTGTACCGGTTGGAACGGGATCCAAAACTCACTATTGGTGCGCACTCACATTTTCAGTGCTCTGTGAATCGGTTGTTAATTCATTGCCGTCCACCTCTGGAAGTGGGTATGGTGAGTCTCAAATAATCTCTGCTAGCACGAATTTCCTTTTGCTTATTCCTGCAGCAAGAACTTTTGACATCAACAATCTGCTGAAAGTGAATTGTGGAAGTGTGCCATTCAAGCAGAACTGCTTGTTGGCCTCATTATCCCATTAGAGGTTCCAAGGAAGGGAAGGAAGAATGTTACACAAAGTTAATAGAGAATAATATTTTCATATCTTTATCATGAAGGCACAAAGGGAAGATTAAAAAGATTTTAACTGCTGCATTTTGTGGCACTTCATTCACCTGGAAATTAGTAGAGTTTCCATCAGCCTAAAGTTGATTTATAGTTGATTTATTTGGGCACTTAGTAAAGGTAAACATTCCCCTCGCACATGCATGCCAGTCATTCCTGACTCTAGGAGGTGGTGCTCATCTCCATTTCTAAGCCGAAGAACCAGCGCTGTCCGAAGACGTCAGTGGTCATATGGCCGGCATGACTGAATGCCGAAGGGGCACGGAATGCTGTTACCTTCCCAACAAAGGTGGTCCCTATTTTTCTACTTGCATTTTTTACGTGCTTTTGAACTGCTAGGTTGGCAGAAGCTGGGACAAGTAACAGGAGCTTACTCCGTTACATGGCTCTAGGAATTTGAACCGCTGAACTGCTGACCTTCTGATCGACAAGCTCAGCATCTTAGCCACTGTGTCCCCATTTGGGGCACTTAGAATAGTACTATAAGCCAGTAGTTGTTGAAAAGAGCTCTATGAGAGATTCATATCAGATCTCTTAATTAGTACAATCTCAGAGTCTATTGGAAGTGAATTACAATGAATCTGCAATTCAAACGATACATTTTAAAATAAGATTTAGGATACTAGTTAAATTTATCCAACTGATATCGAGGCTAGAATCAATGTATTTAAAATCTGCAACATTTTGAGGGGTACAAATTTTTCTTCTTTACAAAAATATGCCCAAAGGGAAGAGTGGCTTTATTAAAGTATGTTTGGACAATTTACCTAAAACAAATCTTAATTTGTTTTTAGATGTTTGTTACAGGAAAAGCAGTGTAAAGAGATTGACTTTCACTGTTATTTTGAAATCATATGGACATAATCTATATCTGTAGATTATCAAAAGAATTGAAAACAATCACATTGATTTTTAAGTGATTTCATTTATTAATGGATTATGGGCCATTAATTCATGTTTTACTCAAAATGACTCATAACTCAAAGGCATGGTCACAGTCTAATATAACAATCAGAAAACAGGAGGAATATAATCAAAGACTACCAAATAATGGGTTTTTCTGCAGTTTACAAATAGAGGATATGATGACAATTAAGTCATCCGTCATAAACACAATCACAAAAATCCAACGAAATTCAGACATATCAACATAAAATAATAAATAGGAATGCATTAAATTTTATAGATAGATATTATGTATCTTGTAAAAGACTTCAAGACTGGTTTGCTGTTTGTCAAGATACCTGTTCCCAATTGTTCTGTTTTGTGTTTTTAATTTAGTGCCATTTATATTTTTCTTCTGATTTGGATATTTCATATCTAAAGTGTTGGTGGCCTCCATGAAAGCTGAATTTTACCTGGATAATGAGAAATAAATTAGAGAATAAAACTGATATTCCACTCTTGGTCCATTCAGCAGGATTTCCACTGCAGTTTGTGTTTTTCTGTTTTCGAGAAAGATTGATCAAATATAGTCTACTCTCATTCTTTCAAACTTTGTTAGTATGTGGACACACACACACACGTTCAAATTGTTGTCTCCTAACTGTTTGACCATCACTCAGCTCTGAAAATGAACATAGATTTAGAATTCTTTATATTCTCAGTAGATATTCTTTCATTTTATATTCCAAGCAACATATTGCCCACTGTACCTGAATACAGTAAGTAGATATGGATATATGTCAGCTTCTCAGTTCAAGCCATCAAGACTGTGCTGTTAAGATAACTAGTTAAAGTGCTGGTTTGGTAAAGTGCTTGATACTACTTTTGGTATTTGGTATGTCATAAAATGTGTCCTTTTAGTTCTCCCCCCCCCCAATAGAAGAGAATATCTGTAGCTCAGGGTTGAACTATTGAGTCCATGGTCTTCTCTGAGCTTTGTTGTTTGCATGTTTCTTTTTTCTGCTTTAATTATAGTTAAATGGTTGTGTGTATTCTATGTAGATTGCCTTTTCAAATTTAGCATTATTTGAGAGCATTTCCAGGAAAACATTGTAACGTAGGATTCTTTCAGAACACTATACATATAAGTACAAGGAAGCAAAGGAGTTGTCTAGGAACAGCATTAGACCATTAGTGCACAAAACCGTAATATGTTTTAATGAGTACTTGAGTAAATGCATAAGCATTATCATAGAAGTCCTATTACAAGCAAAGCAATAATTGTAAAGCTTCCATTTCAAATCTAGAAGAAATGCTTTTAGAGATGTCTAAAAGTGCTTTTTGTTTGCTTGTTTTTTGCTGTGTGCTTCTGAGAAAGGGACAAATGAAAAGGAAGAATCTTCTTGTGTTGTGTGTGTCTCGAGCAGGGTTGTCAAACTCACATCATTACGGCGGCGTCACGTGACATATTGGGACTTTCCCCCTCTTCCTTAAACCGGACAGGGAAGGGGCCATCACCCAGCCTGCGGGCCCTTATGGTCTGGAGCCATATTGAGCTTGAAACAAATTGGCATTCGCTATGTCAGTTCAGATAGAGCTAGCTACATGTTCTCATAACAGAAGATTTCCAATATATAATCACATTACAAATGTGCTGTGCTCCATGCTTAATACAACTTTTCACCAGTGATTTTAAATTGTTTGTCTTTGAGTCATTGAAAGGAAAATATGTTTTGTTCACTGATTCCTGTAAGATGCAGCTACAGAAGATAGTAAATTGAATTTTCAGGGGCCACTACTTTTTAAGTATAAGTATAATCTTTATTGTCATTGTGCTTTTGGTCCAAATGAAGTAAATTTCTTTTTTTAATAATCATTTTATTGAGTAGATGAAAACTAATATAAACTAAAGTTGGAAAAGATAGACTGTGTAGTAAAAAAGAACAATACAAAAAGAAAAATAGGATGCAAAAAAGAAAATATAAAGGAGAAACTTCTTTCCTCACAAGTATAAACAATTTTAAGAACTTATCATATTTTAGTTTTTAATTTGTATTCTTTACCTTTAACAATATTGGTATTTAATCTATTCAAACATCCTAGAATTTGATGTCTTTTCATTTTTTCTTGTCCCTTCTCACAACATTTTTCAGAACTTTAATATTTTTTTGTATTATTAAAACTTTTGTAAATTCAATATAAGAAAATTATCCAGGCCATTGTCTTGGTTTGTTATTTGTGTAATCCTTTTAACTATTAAGACATCATCCAGATTATTTTTTATGTACAATGTAAGATCTTTTTCTATATCATTCTTATATCCTGTCACTTTCTAAATCCACTTTTAAATCAGACTCAATCTTGTCAGATATAATTTGGTCCTCTTTCATAACATCTTATAAACACAATCTATTTATAGAGATAGACACTCTTAAAATTAACTTCTGTGTCCATTGTTCAAAATATTCAATATTTCCAATGTTAAGATATTTTATTCCATTCTGTATTAAAAGCATGAAATGGTGTTCTTCTCCTTTAATTGCAATATTTAATTCCTTTGGGCTATTTCTAGATTGCAATCTCAAAATCCCATCATATTGGGTTTTTCCCCCCAGTGTTCAATATAGTAGTCCACAAAGAAGATTCTTTTAATTAATTTAGAAATCCCATTTCAATTCCATCTAGACTTAGTCTGTTTATAACTTTCCAAAAACAACACTCTACTCATTCTTTTGCCATTTATTTTTTTAAAAATTGCCAAGTCTTTAAATGTATATTTAAAAATGACTTTTGTTGTGGACTGAAAGAAACTCACTCACTGAATGCAATCAAACTTGCCATTCTGAAAATTCTTAATATTTGAAGAGTATTAAATGGGTAGTTCTAAAAGTCATTAAGAAATGAGGCTCTCCTAACTCTTATATCCATATAAACTACATTACGACTGTGAGCATAGTTGGAAACCCTTGACTCCAGCTGCTTCATTCACAACTGACCTCAAAACTCCCAGTTCCAGTGGTCTACTCATGAGGCCACTTGTCAAAGTACATATGGGCAGTTCCATGATCCCTCTTTTTTCTGGAGATATTTCCTTGGCCAAGACTCAGTGTCTGACTGCCGATTTCAGCCATAATGCCATCCCCACTGTTTGAGGGATGTCTAGCTGTTTAATTTTTGCACAGATATTTCAATATAATCTTCCTTGTGGTAAAACTGACACTTGTTTTCCACAGAGATTTTGTTGGATCTACCCAGATGGACAGTATAAAAGTTCCTGAGCGACATAGCTTGTATTTAATAGTGCCATCTGCTGCTAAAATATAGCTTGCTGGCAAAATTCTTTCTCTCTTTTCCTGCAGCTGGTATGTGCCCCACACCAATGAGGGAGGTTGGGAGACTCCCTGGTGTAATGTGATAGGGAGGACGAAAGCAAGGTGAAATCATGATTTTAAATGGCCAGCAATCGGCTTGATTAATGTGGGATGGAGGCCCATGATTGCAATATTCAACTGTATGAAACTCTAAGAAGCCATACAAGAGTAAGAGCAATGCTTCATTCCCTCAGTCTGAACTGAATAGCAATAGCACTTAGACTTATATACCACTTTATAGTGCTTTACAGCCCTCTCTAAGCAGTTTACAGAGTCAGCATATTGTCCCCAACAATCTGGGTCCTCATTTTACCCACCTTGGAAGGATGCACTCTAACCACTGAGGCACCACAGTGAAACAAAGAATATCTGTGTTAATGAAATACCTTGTGGTTTCCCTCCTCCCTATTGGCTTATTACTTCTTCTATAATCCAGAAAATAATTTTGATACTAGACAGAAAAAAAACAGTAATAATACTCCCCCACCCCCCAATGGAAATATTAGTGACCGGAGACAAGGAATAATTAATTGTTCTCAATGAAAGTAATTATTTCTGGATATTGCTGTTATATCAGATAAGATAGATGGTTTGTAGCAGCATCTATATGATGTCAACTTGAGAAGAGGGAAATATCCTCTTAATAGTTAGCTGTACTAAAATTAGAATATCAACATGCTCTCGGTTTTCATGGTTTTTGCCTCTTGCCTTTCAAAGACTGATTTGGAAGTGTAAATTAATCCAACACAATTTTATATCCTGACTACAATTAAGAAGGACCACCACCTGAGATTCCACTTAGTCATCAAGGAAACTTAAACACCCTTTCTTTTCAGCGATTTTTATGACCCTTCAGATTGCGTGCAATTCGGAGCATCGGGGGAGAGGCCAATCTTTCATTTGTTTTCTGACAATTTTTAATTTTTACTCTGACCAGTTTCCAACCATATTTTTATATGTGCCTGAATATTTTCTCCCTTTCCTTCTAGGGACACAACATGCAATACACATGCATTTATCTACTGTGTTAGAAGCAAATGCGCAGCCACGACATTGTCAGCTTTGTTTTGTTAATTTTGGTGATAAATGACATCTGCATTTTATTTACAGATTTTGCACTTCAGAACGTATTACAACACATTATGCTGCAACTCCACCTAAGGTGCTTTTCAGATTTGGTTCATACATTTTTTAAAAAGAAAATCCATTTTTAGACTATGCCAATAAATAGATAAGGAAGGATAGTTCCAGATTAACTGAGAGGAAGTAGCAAGCTAGAGCTCCATGATGGCGAACCTATGGAGCCAGAGGTGACACGCAGAGCCCTCTCTGTGGACATGTTCACCATCGCCAGCTGCTCTTGGCGGGTGCCGGAATCCTGGAAACCGGCCTGAAAAACAGCCGAAAAAAAGCCTGTTTTAGGCTGTTTTCAGGCTACTTTCTGGGCCATTTTTGGAGCCATTGACCAGCTCTCTGGCATTCATGTATATGCCGGAAACCCAAAGACCAGTTGGTCAGAATGTGCATGCACACCAGCCAGCTGGTCTTTGGGTTTCCAGCACTCCAGCGCACACGCAAGCATGCACATGTATGCGTCTTCCAGTTTGGGCACTCAGTGCTGAAAAGGTTTGCCATCACTGCTATAGCTTGTATGTCTTCTCTGTGCCATTTTACCAACAGTCTTGCTTAGCTGTAGGAGTGGCCTTATTCTAACTACTCACCAAGCCCCTTGAGCTCTGTAGAACATTATAGAAAACTAAACATGGCGGTTGGCTTTCCAGATGGATTGCTTTCCATCACCAGATGGACTATAGATACTATATCAGTACAAGGCTGCTAGTAAAATCTGTGATTTGTAAACCAATATTTATGGCTTAGTACATTGCACAAATAATGTGGTTATTTAATAAAATGTATTTAAACCAAAATTGAGAGATGTGACTCCCAAATATTTGTCTTACTGTTACTTGCTTGAATGTACGTTGGTGGTTTTTGAGAGAGGGAAAGCGGGAGGGACGGAGGAAGAGTGAGACAGAGAGACAGATATTTAGATTATTATTCTGTTTCTTTTAAAATCTAGATTGTTTTATTTTCTCCAAGCCCATGCTTATTCTTTTCCTTTTTTTAATTTCCAATTTATTTGTCTAATTTGTAGCATAGTCTCTATTAGCTTTTGTATATAATCCGTCTGCAGCTGTTTCAGACTTTCCTTTTAGTCTCATTCCCACCCTTAATGAAAGAAAACAAACAAAAACCTATTCTTTTCTTTCTAGTACATTTGTCATGCTTTATGCTGAATTAATTTTCTTAATTTCGAAACTTTATCTGTGTTGTTGAACTATTGTATATATAATACCAACCTCAAATTTCCTCAAAGAAATGGTACCCAAGGAGCATATAATTCGTTTGTGGAATTTTTTTTAAAAAATGGATTGCGTAGTGCTGCTGTGATTGTGATAGTATGAGTGATTCAGAGATGGCATCAGGATTGGGGCTACAAAGCAGAAATCTGATTCCCACACAAGAGAAAACAATTTTGTGACCAAGGGACATATAGATAGCACTTGACTTATAGCCACATATGGGCCCTGGACTTTGGTTATTGTTGTAGTTGTTAAGTTGTTGTGGTTGTTAAGTGGATCACTGCATGACCAGACTTGATTTTACAACTGTTTTTATAACAGTTGTAAAGAGAGTCATCATGGTTGTATCTGATGGAAAATGGCAAAAAAGTCACAAGTCTGTTGTAACTTCAAATGGTTGTTAAATAACCAGTTGTAAGCCAAGAACTACCTGTACAATTGATTTGAAGACAGGAAATGAATAGCCCACATTGCTATTCTTTTAAAAACTTGGGAGAAGAGACTTGTATTTCTCTTCTTAAAAACAACGGACTTCTGTGTAGTTTGTGTTTATACATTCACTTTTCAGAGTCAAACAAGCAGGAAACAGAAAAGCAATATGTCCAGGCCCATCACCCCTTACCAGAGTGTTAGCAGCTGAGTTGAACTTCTATTGTTATGCCAGCAGCCTCTTTAGCAGCATAAAAACAGTATAGAATCCTAAGTTACACCTTGCGGTCAAATGTAAAAAAGTTGATCTGAGAGCGTGTTTTGAACCTGACGCAAATACTATGTCATCTACCTAGCCAGAGTGGCAAGATTTGTGCTGAACAGATGCAAAGTCCATGGGCTGCTGCTAGGAGACCTGACTGAAGAAAATTTGTTGGCAGGACTGCAATCTACACAAACTGAAACCTTAATCTGCTGCCAAGCCTGTATTTTCTGACCAATTTAGTCTCTAATTGTTGCAGCAAGATGTTGTTCCCACGCATGCTTCCCCTTCAGGAAAGAATTCCACATGTCAGCCAAAACAGAAGTCTTCTCCATGAATAAGAGTTCCCTGGCCTCCTGTTTAGCCACCTTATCTGAACTGCTGAGATCAGAGGCTTCCACACCCCTGGAACGTTAACCAAAAGGTTATTAATTTCCTTGAATTACAATGCAATGTAGCCCAATTAAAAAGGATCTGTTTGAGGAGAGCTATGTGGAGTCTTAAGATTAGCAGCCCTCCAAGAGAAGGTTGCCTCATTAATACTTGCTGAATGACCCACTGACAACAACCTTCCCAACCTGATGGACTAACTGTGCTTGGCCAAAACACATCACAGTGTGGAATACCAGTAAGTCATCACATCCTAATAAGAGTTTGTGTTGCAGGAGGCCTCCATTGGAATTGGAATTGATTTTATTTGTAGGCCGCCCTTTTCCCTGAGGGGACTCAGGGCGGCTCACAGAAACCAGGGAAAGGGGAATCGTGGCACGACAAAACCGCGCTATGCAAAATAGCGGAGATTAAATCGCGTCCCTAAAGTCGCGCCGTCATCACCGCGCGTCATCACCGCGGGGACAACAGCGCGGCGACAGAAGGGCAGCGGGCACGGGGCAAAGCAGGCTGCCCAGCAGCAGCAGCAGCCTGCGGGAAGGGTCCAGCACAGCCACGGGGGGCAGCAGGAAGCCCGCGGGGGGCCCGAGCAGGGCCGCCCATGCTGGCGGTGGAGGAGGACGCAGCAGCGGCGGCGGCAGCTGAGGCTCTCCCGGGGCCGGCGAAGCTGGGTTGCCCGGCAGAGGCAGGCCGCCCTCTTCTTCCTCAACAACATCTCCTTGGATGGGCGGCCGCCGCCACCGGGCAAGCCCGCTTCGCCGGCCCCGGGAGAGCCTCAGGCGCCGCCGCCGCCCGCCCTGCCTCTTCCTCCGGGGGAGGCGCCGGCGGCGGAAGCCGCCCGTCCAAGGAGATGTTGTTGAGGAAGAAGAGGGCAGCCTGCGTCCGCCGGGCAAGCCCGCTTCGCCAGCCCGGGAGAGCCTCAGCCGCCGCCGCTGCTGCGTCCTCCGCCGCTTCCTGCTGCCCCCCGCGGCTGAGCTGGACCCTTCCCGCGGGCTGCTGCTGCTGGGCAGCCCGCTTTGCCCCGTGCCCGCTGCCGCTGTCAGCTGGAGGAGGAGGGCTACCTTTGGAGGCAAAGAACGAAGCATGTAGAATGCCCTTCTGTCACCGCGCTGTTGTCGCGGCGGTAGGGTCGTTTTTTTCTTAGCGCTTTGGACCCCGCGGATTTGCCTCCGCACTTATGTCGGCGCGGATAAGGGCATCGCGGTTTTGTGGTGGAACCAAGGGGAATACAATACAATACAATACTAAGACAACGACACATAATAAAATAATACACAACATGCATACACCATTCGGGCGGGGTAATGGTCCTTATCCCCAGGCCTGACGGGCGAGCCAGTTCTTCAAGGCTGTGCGGAAGGCCTGGACGGTGGTGAGGGTACGGATCTCAACGGGGAGCTCGTTCCAAAGGGTCGGGGCCGCTACTGAGAAGGCCCTCCTCCTTGTGGTTGCCAGCCGGCATTGGCTGGCCGATGGAATGCGGAGGAGGCCTAACCTATGAGATCTTATAGGCCGTAGGGAGGTAATTGGCAGAAGGCGGTCTCTCAGGTATCCAGATCCACTGCCATGTAGGGCTTTATGGGTGGTCAATAGCACCTTGAAGCGCATCCGGAGATCGACAGGTAGCCAGCGCAGCTCGCGGAGGATAGGTGTAATGCGGGTGAATCGGGGTGCACCCGCGATCACTCGCGCGGCTGCGTTCTGTACTAGCTGAAGTCGCCGGATGTTCCTCAAGGGCAGCCCCATGTAGAGCACATTGCAGTATTCCAGCCTAGAGATCACGAGGGCCCGAGTGACTGTTGTGAGAGCCTCCCGGTTCAGGTAGGGTCGCAACTGGCGCACCAGGCGTACCTGGGCGAATGCCCCCCTGGTCACAGCCGCTATATGATGGTCGAATGACAGCTGTGGATCCAGGAGGACTCCCAAGTTGCGAACCCTCTCTGAGGGGTGTAAGATTTGACCCCCCAGCCTGAGTGTTGGATTAATAGCCGAATTTTTGGGAGGAAAACACAACAGCCACTCGGTCTTTTCTGGGTTGAGCACAAGCTTGTTAATCCTCATCCAGTCCATGACGGCTTCGAGTCCCCGGTCCATTACGTCAACCGCTTCATTGATTTGGCACGGGGCGGACAGATACAATTGAGTATCGTCCGCATATTGATGGTATCTAATCCCGTGCCTGCGGATGATCTCTCCCAGCGGTTTCATGTAAATGTTGAATAGTAGGGGGGATAAGACCGATCCCTGCGGCACCCCATATTTTAGGGGCCTTGGGGACGATCTCTGCCCTCCCACTAACACCGACTGCGACCTGTCCGAGAGGTAGGAGGAGAACCACCGTAACACGGTGCCTCCCACTCCCACCTCCCGCAGTCTTCGCAGAAGGATACCATGGTCGATGGTATCGAAAGCCGCTGAGAGGTCAAGGAGGACCAGGATGGAGGGATGTCCTTCATCTCTGGCTCTCCAGAGATCATCCATCAATGCGAACAAGCTCCATGACAGCTTGTTACCTTTCATGCTGCAGTGAAAGCAGCTTGTGATTTCATGGTATGATTTTGTGAAGTGGCCTGCAGGGCCAGAGCACTAGGATTGGCTGCTTATCTTCAATTCTGGCTGGTTGCCTCATCTCTGGCCTATTAAAATGGCATTCAATTTCCTTTGTGCCACACAACTAACAATGCCTGATGCCACTGCGGCTGAGTTCCATGATCCTTTTCTTGGACATAGTGACACAGAAGCTGCATCACAATTCTACCTGAATCACACACGGATAGTCAATGGTCCAAAAACAAATAGAGAGCAGCAGCAGAAGTGATTTAGCAATACAGGAAGACCACCTGTTCAGTTTCCAAACTAAGTTGTCCACTTAGACTGCCTCTCAAGCAAACTCAAGATGGAAGCCATACATACATGAAGTTCTCTATGCCAAAAATCAGGGGTAAACTGCTATGGATTCGCCTGGATACGGGGGAACCCGTAGCTAACATTATGGCTAGTTCAGAGAACCTCCAAATCTCACCCAACCCCTCCCAGGAGTCTCCACTCAGCCCGTTTGGGATGTGAGGTAAGCGTGGAGGCTTGGGGTGGGGGAAAATTTCAGTTTTCGCCTTCCTAGAGGTTCAAGGAAAGCCTCTGAAGCCTGAGGAAGGCAAAAATGTCCCTCCTCCCCACCGTGGTGCAGGAGGCCGACTAAGCCACACACATCATGGCCACGCCCACTGGGCAGAGAACCCGTTGCTGAAATTTTTGAAGCCCACCCCTGCCAAAAATACTCAGAAATACTGCCTTTTATGTATGCTCAAGATTTGAAACATGAATCTAACAATAAGTTTTGAGAATATGGGAGAGATTTAATAATAGGCCCTGGCTGGAAAGTTTTTGAAACATGACTGCGAAGATAACAGCTGGGGAATAGGAATAATATGCAGGGTAGCTTCTCCCAATTGTTTATCTTTTGTGAAATCAGAATTTAATGATTTGAACTTTTCCGTAGGTCCTTGGTGGATAAATTGAGACTGCCCTTTCTATTTTGGCAGAAGGCATGGAGAGAAGATTTCAACATTTTATTGTAGTGAAACCTTTGAGGCTGTAAAACCAAAAACTGTTCAGATTTTAATGTCCTCTAAAACAGTTTACCATTCCTTCTTTCTTCATTTCAAAATGAAGCTGCTGCAAGCATTTCGAATCAGATAAAATTTGACTGTGTTGTCTTTGAATCTCAAATCTTAAATTTGAATCAGATCTTCACACCCTAATGATTATTTTCTGTATTTCTTAAGAGAACTTTTTCTGTCACATTAAAGACAGCAATTTCAAGTCTTGAAGACTGTATATTCAATCACAAGGTATCAACAACTATTCTAAGATGTGTGCCTTGTCTATTTTTCTTCCTTTAGTGTGTGTTTTCTTGTATCAGATATCTGAAGTGGATAATATCTTCTTGTTACTTTACTCCCTGATTGTAGTACACTATAGTTTGAACCAGTGGTGGGATTCAAATTTTTTACTACTGGTTCTATGGGCGTGGCTTGGCGGGTGTGGCATGACTTGGTGGGCATGGCTTGGTGGGCATGGTAGGGGAAGGATACTGTAAAATCTCTGTTCCCTCCCCACTCCAGGGGAAGATTACTGCAAAATCCCCATTCCCTCCCGATCAGCTGCAACTCGGCAGGCAGAGAATAGATGGGAGCGAGGCCACTCAGAGGTGGTATTTACCAATTCTCCAAACTATTCAAAATTTCTGCTACCGGTTCTCCAGAACTGGTCAGAACCTGCTGAATACCACCTCTGGTTTGAACTGCATAGTTATTTTTGGTAGAAGAGAAGGTAGGAAAATACTTGGTGAATGGGCCTCCTATGATTAGGACAGGAAGAATTGGGCAAATTAGTTTCAGTCGCATGTTTTTTTAAAATATTTTGGGCTTCCTCGTATATACTTCCATTTACTTAGCTATATAATTTAATTAAAAAATACAGTGGAGGAAAAAAAGAGAAAGTATTCTGTGATATCAACGTAGGAAGTTTTGAAATGTGTGTGTGTGGGGGGGTGTTCTTCCTTTTGTCCTAGTTGTCTGATACAGGAAACTAAACAGTTCTTAGTAAAGTATTGTACTGAATTGCACTGCAAATAACTAATGTAAAATTTCACATTTATGAATTTCAATTATTAATTTATTCAAAGAAGTATCAACTTACGAATAGGATATCGCTAAGCTGTTTGATTAGCATAGCTCTATGGGAACTCAGAAATATGCAGAAGATAATATTTGTTGCTGAACTCACTTTACTATGAAATGTGGGGTTTTGCTTTAACAAGGATTTCTTGTTAAAAGATGCTTAAATGCATATATATACTTAAATGCATATATGCATATTAAATGCATATTGGAACTAAGTTCCATTAGAATCAATGAACATGCATTTGCTATATAAATTATGCAAAACAAGAAATTATACCTATTGTCTCAATTTGTATAACACAGAGCAGTGTTTTCAAATTTTCTTGGTACATTATTTGGTTTATTTATAGTGGAATTCAGTTTTTTTATTAGATGTTCTGAACGTTTGTTATAGTCTGCTTTTTAAATTCTGGCTTTGTTAAGAATCACTTTATAAGATTATATCATTTCTGATACATTTGTTCATTTTTTTCAGGTTATTGTTTGTGCATCACATTTTTTCACATTTTAATCTAAGACATCTCCAGATCATATTAGAACATTCGAAGTGACTGAACATTCTAAATTTAGTTTTGCTAATAGATTATGGAATGACACAGGCTTAAAGAATACTTATTGTCCAATAACAATGCAAATATAATACAAATATTGTTGCCTTAGTACAGTCCCAAAGGAAGAATCTAATTTGTCACAACTGATTGATTTTTCCATTGCAGCAGGAATCTAGTCTAGCAGGCTTTCTAACCATGCAAAATGAAATAATACTACAGGGCTTTTGCTGGCACTAACTGAATTGGGACTATTTTAAGGCATTGTGTAATTATTTTCCTCCAAGCTAATCTTTGTGATTTAAAAATGGATTGATTTGCTTAGTTTCCTGTACCAAATTAGTGCAATTCTTTAAACTGAAATGATTTTTCTCAGTTAGGAAGATATTGTTTAAACTATAGTTTATGGGTAGAAGGATTTTAAAGATCAGACAGATGTACTGCCACTCAAAATGTATCTTATGTTCAATTATAGTTGTCATTCCATAAAATATATAGTTGTCCTTTATT
The DNA here is from genome assembly GCF_051295495.1 of Thamnophis sirtalis. Classification (NCBI taxonomy): domain Eukaryota; kingdom Metazoa; phylum Chordata; class Lepidosauria; order Squamata; family Natricidae; genus Thamnophis; species Thamnophis sirtalis. Next base: position 29,830,306 of record NW_028261385.1, on the reverse strand, counting down.
TCTAATAAACGCTGAATAGCTATAAATTAAAGTTATTTAAGATTCAAAAAGTGATTTCTGGAGTTTTTCAGAAACCAATATTTACCAATAAAGAAAGTTCAATTATAATGAATATTTGATGGTAAACAAAATTGTGTAAGTCAGTGTTTTTCACACTTGGCAATTTTAGGGTGTGTGGACTTCAACTTCCAGAATTCCCAAGCCAGAGCTCCCAAGCCCAAGCTGCCAAGTTTTAAAAATGCTGGCCTAACTCTCTTCTCCAACAATATTGTTTTCTTATTAAAAACCATTACCAAATACATGTTGTATCATACTCGGCAAACTTATAATTATGTTTGAAATTTTATTAAATAGGAGGTCCACTCATGCTACTTCTGGATGATTCAAAAGGTTAAGAAGTAATCTGCAAAGTCAACTGGAGCCATCATGATGGTCCATCAATGATTCATCATCTCTTGACTGATCCAAAAAAGGGGCCTGTGGATTCCACTTTACTTTGGCTGAAAAATGCCTTGTAACATGATATAGGACATGATATAGCCTTCCCATTCTCTGCAGCCCATAGCGAATTCTAGATAATTTAAGGATTTTCCAATCCATGTTAGCTGAAGGCTTTCCGTCTTCTTTTGACTGGGAATAACTCTTTCCATGTGGTTTGTTGGCCATAACCAATCTGATGATGATGTAAGAGCTGGGATCTCCTTATTTCTTGTGGCAATATTCAGCATGCTGCAGGCATGTACCTCTCTATTTTGGTTGCCTGCAGTGAGTACTGATTGGTTGGCAGATCACATGTTGGTTGGGAAAATATGAAGTCATATTTTAGAAGTCATATTTACTCGCCCCTCATAAATCTCCCATGTGGTGTGTTGGCAAGTTCAGTGGGGAATATCTCTTCATTTCAGCAAGTACTATTCTTTATGCAACATACCAGCACTAGAGTAGGGTTGTGAAACTTGATTTCATTGAGGGTTGTGTTTGACTTCAGGAGAGAGTGGGCATGGCCACTTGTGTTGAGGGCGCTTGTGGTGGCCCGAGCGCTCTGCCAGCAAAAATGAAGCTACGAACTCCATTTTCACAGGCAGAAGCAGCACAGGCCAGTCCTTTGCTGTTTCCATGGTGGTTCCATGGGCCAGATCTAAGCAGCCCCCGGGCCTTGAGTTTGACACCCATGAGCTCGAGGATCTGAAAGGAGAAGACAGTCACATCTCTCAGATTTCTCACTTGGTTTTTCAGTAGATCATGAAGATATCTGAGAAAGGAGTTTATGATTGTAAAGATCCTTCCCTCCTTCTCCACATGCATGTTGGGTAGGTTCCACTAAAGGTGTAGTACTGGTTGAAGCAAAAGAGCTTCAGGATTCTTTCCCACCATCCTATCCTCAATAGCAATAACCATAGCAATAGTAGTTAGACTTATATACCACTTCATAGGGCTTTCAGCCCTCTCTAAGCGGTTTACAGAGTCAGCATATTGCCCCCAACAACAATCCGGGTCCTCATGGGGACCTCAGTCACTTAGTGAATTCAGAAACCCCATGTAATGGATCAAATTGCTCCATGGCATAATAAAGGTGGAAGGGAAACTCTCATGCCTTATCTATGGATGTAGAGTGAGAGAGACTGTGTGGCTGAACAGGTTTTATAATCCCAGCTGTATGGATCGGGCAGGTGATCCACAAGAAGAGTAGGACTGTCCTTGCAAAGCACGAGCAGTGTCTTCTACCCCACCCCTCATTCTCGCAGGGCCCTGGTCTCAGGCTGTTGTTGCTAAATGCCAGGTCTGTGGTTCACAAAGCTCCCCTTGTCCGGGACCTAATTTTAGACGAGGGGGCAGGCCTGGCATGTATTACTGAAACCTGGCTAGGCCCGGAGGGAGGAGTCCCCCTCACTGAAATGTGCCCAGAAGGTTTTCAGGTGCTTCATCAGCCGCGACCCCAGAGAAGGTGACCCCCCGGGGGAGAGCCTTCTCTGTTGCAGCTCCAGCCCTCTGGAATGATCTCCCTGTCGAAATCCGGACCCTTACGACCCTCCCGGCTTTCCGCAAAGCCACCAAGTCCTGGCTGCTCCAGCAGGCCGGGGAGGGAGCTGTGAAACATCCAGCCCCGCGGAAATTGCGAATGTTGCGGTTTTGTTTTTAAAGTGTTGTCTTTGTCTAGTCTTCCCCCTTCCCTTGTCTATTGTGAGCCGCCCGGAGTCCTTTGGGAGTGGGCGACATACAAGACAAATAAAACTAAACTAAACTAAACTAAACTAAACTAAACTAGCTTCTAAAAGATGGCTAAACCAACCACTCCAGCTGATGCTTAAAATCGCTTTTGCTCCCTGTCTAACCCCAAGCTAAAAAGCATGATTAGTGAATATTTTTCCCACTGGCAGGTAAATCTTGTAGTAAATTGTTACGATAGCACCATTCAATACCTTCATTAATGAGGCGGAAAAGTGTTGGTCCATGGGGGAAACCAATAAATGCTGGCATACTTTGCATCACTTCATGGACTGGAGAACAGCATATTAAATCAGCAATCTCGATGTGTCCGTTTCTTAAAACTCACTACTTAAGCTTTTACTTTTTCAGAATGCAAAGAAGCAGGGAAAAGGAACTGAATGCAGTTACTTTGCTAACAGAGCTACTCTGTAATCACATATGATTCATCTGGCTCCCCAATCCAATACCTTGGGAGAAATGTTGAGTCCTTGTTTACAAATATAATCCAATTATCTTTTCTTTTTAAGGGGAAAAAGATACAGACGTTCGTATTATTTAAAAAGCAGGGTTTGAAAGAGCCTTGTTCTTAAACCACTACATTTAATTCTCGGAGACTGGACAGGCTCCCTCCAAAGGACACTTACAAAGTTTCATCACAGATTACTAAACAATACTTATTTCTATATTTATTTCCAAGCCATAAAAACTGTCTGGCAGGGAAAGTTTTGTCACATGAAATTACCTAAATTTCATCCCCTAGGACAGGTTTTATATATTAATCAGATGTGGACTTCGCTTTGCCAAGATTGCCATGTTTCTTTGAATTATTTTCGGCTCATTTTTTTTTGTATCCCAACGCTAGCTGCTTTCTCTCTATTGTCCTCTGATTCTTTGATTGTCTCTGATGTTTCCAAACATAAGATGTTCTTCCTACGTTTATATTATGTGTCCAAAGCATTTAATGAGTTCTTTGTCCGCTTTTTCAAGGTAATCTCGATCATTTTTCCCAGCACAACAATCCAAAGTCACCCATTTATTTTCAGTAATCTGTTCTGATGGTTTAGCTTTTGTCGTTACTACAAGTGAAAAAAATCATAGCCTTGACATGTTTAGGTTTTTATATATGTTCACTGTAGCATTTTGTTAAATTTGTTGTAATCTTTCTTTCAAGTAGCAGTTGTCTCTTTGTTTCATGGTTATAATCATAATATTTATGAACGTTTGCGCCTAGGAGGATCAAATCCATTATTATTTCATGTTCTTCTCTACTGATTTGTATTGGATTGGCATTGCCTCTTGTCATGACTGTAACATTTTAAGATATGGAATAGCAGATCAGCTTTTCATTTCCAGTCCTTCATCTTCAACAAAGCATCCCTCAAGTATTTTTCACTCCCAACTGCCCAGAGTCTGACTGACAGTAGATAAAGCTAAGCCATCAATCTGAAATTGTTGATGTTTTTCCCCTCTGCTAATATAATTCCAATTTGAAGTGGCAATATAACACACTCCTCAGTGCACACTTTCTCCAACTTTAAAATGTTTAGCTCCCTTGTTCCCTGTTGCATTCTAATTATTGCTTCTTAGTTATTAAACATACTCTTTGATATGTAGGTGAAGTGGCCAGTTTTTAAGAGTTAGCTATGTTAGTCAGTCTAAGATAGCTAACTCTAAGCGAATATCTTAGTATAATAAATAACCTTTGTTCTTTTATTTTACTTTATTATGGTCTTAAACCAGACTGCATACATAAAACTCGGCCATAAAAGAAAAGTATAATAAAGAAAGACATGCATCTAATCCACCAGGGCTACAGCAATGCAATAAATCCTTAATACTAAAAAGCCATACTTTTCAACTCTGTATGTCACCTTCAGGATCAGCCAAGCAAAAACAGGAATCTTTTCTGCAACTTTCTAACCTTTTCATTTATCCACTGGGTGTTCATAATGTGATTGAGATGTCTGGGTCATAGCTGCATATATTTTTGAAGTCTAAATTGCAAAATCTTGGGTATTTATACTACTATGTGAGCTAAATATAATTTTTCATTAGTTTAGGCATTCTTTAGCCTGCCCTGCCTTGGTATTAGAATATAAACCAATCTTTTCTCTTCTCTGGACTACTACTGTGAATTGTGTATCTACTCACAAACTGCACTGCAGGTATACTTCAATTGTATCATCTTTTATTCTTTTAAACAGTTCAGCAGGTATTATCAGTTCCCATGATTTTGGTATAAGCAATAGTTTCTTAATCCCATTTAAGTTCTATCTAAAATGTCTGAATATAGTTAAGTAATCAAACTTTTATACCTGTATACCTATTATATCACTGATTTGGAACATTCTCTGTAGAGCTGTTCAATATAAACCACCTCTTCTTTATGTCTATCCTCACTAGTAAGAGCCGAGGTGGCGCAGTGGTTAAATGCAGCACTGCAGGCTACTTCAGCTGATTGCAGTTCTGCAGTTCGGTTGTTCAAATCTCACCGGCTCAGGGTTGACTCAGCGTTCCATCCTTTCGAGGTGGGTAAAATGAGAACCTGGATTGTTGTTGTGGGCAATATGCTGACTCTGTAAACCGCTTAGAGAGGGCTGAAAGCCCTATGAAGCGGTATATAAGTCTAACTGCTATTGCTATTGCTATTGTTAAATCTTAAACTTTTTGTCTTTTATCTAGTTTCCCTTGTGTTCTCACATTTAATTTTATAAGCAATAAAATTTTGTTCTTTCATTTTATCCTCTATTTCTCCACAGTGCTTGTTTAAATATAGTTCCTTGTCCCTTCTTACCCATTTCTGGAATTCAAATTCAGATTTACATGGGCCCTTCTTTCGCTCCTTCCTTTCCTTTTTCTGCTATGAGTAAAATGTTATTTCACCTATTTTTGTATTTTGTATTCAGGATATCATTTTTTCAGGAATTAATACGTAATCCTTTTTCATTGTCATAACATGGAGTATTTCTGAAATTGTATTTGATGATTTTGTTTTCTTTAGCTCAAGTTTTAATTTTGGAACAAGTAGTTCAAGATTTGAGATGCAATCAATAAGAAGTCTTTTCTATGACTGAAAATAGCTTCTTCATTTTCACTTACAGAGTATATAATCAGTTTGATTTTGATGTAGTCCTTTGGTGATGTCCTTGTGTAGGGTCATCTTTTAGATTGTTGGAAAAAGGTATTTGCTATAAATGTTGAATTTTCTTAGGAAAACTATTTTCCTGCTTTGTTTCAGACACCATTTTTCCCTCCAGAGTTTTTTTTTTTTTTTTTACTTTCAGATGCAGAATTCTAGTCACCTATAGGAAGTATATCATTTTTATATCCTTATTGTATTGACAAGCTGTAGATCATGGTAAAATCTTCCAATTTCTGCTTCCTGTGCATCTGCGGTTGAGGAAATACTAGGATCACTATAATATTAATTGGCTTGTCTTGGGCTCAAACCTATATCATTGTATCACTCTGAGGAGTTTTATCCAATCTCTGCCTTTGATGATTTTCTATTAATAATATAACTATTACGGTTTTCTTGTCTTCAGTAAAAGATCTTTCTGTCAGGATTTTCCCAGTATGTCAATATTCCCTCTTGACATTTCTGCTCTAACAATCTCCTTAGTTCATAGTTCTGACATTCCAGTAGCAGTGGGTCTCGTATCATTACGGTACTAAATTTTTCTGGACACATCAGCTATTAATATCCTTTTTGGCTTTAATCCGGCCAATGATAGACACTTTAACCCTTCATATATGTCTTCTACACTTCTCCAGCAACTTATTGGATATTTCTTCCAGTATGAATTGGTTGAGAATATTTATTTTGTTTTCTTGGCAGATTGCTGAAGTGACTTGCCATTTCTTTTCCCGGTGTAATTCATATAGTCTGATTTCTTGTCTGACTTTCTTGTCATGAGTGATTCTTTTGGAGGTCATTGGGATGTATAAGTCCTTTCACAACTATCAAATTCCTGAATATAAATTAGTTACATAAGTAATAAATGTTATAATGATTACCTGTGGTAAATACTCCTTTAAGAAGAGCTTGATGCTAAATAGGTGACTATTTAGATATTTCTACAGTATGTAATATTCTTAGCAACGATAGTGAAGTTTTCTCCCAATCTTCTAGTATGCTTTTTCAACTTTTCAAATGGCCTAAAGCCCTGAAATTTCTTGGTTGTCTCCAATACCAATAATAAGATCAAACTTAGCTGGTTTTTTTTTAAAGAGACAGAGGGAGGGGAGAGAAGGTTACCGCAGGGACTGCTATTTGCCATGAAAAATGTCCAGGTCTCAAAAAAAGTGTGTATTTCAATATAATTTAATATAAGATAGCTGAATAGTCCTAGATGTGATTAAGGGGATATATGAATCAAGGAAAATAAAGACTAATAATTGACAGAGACTAAATGGTGGAAGGCTTATATAAAGAAAATGAATGTGCCTTTGATGTTATGTTGTTTTCAAATTACATTTGTATCCTGCCCTTTTTCTGGAGTTCAAGGCAACATATCATTTTATCTCCTAACAGCAATTATCTGAAGCTGGTTGGGATGAGAGACACCAATGGCCAAGTGAGCTGCAAGGTTGTGAGGGAACTTGAACCTGGGTTTCTTCTGTCGTAATCTAATATCGCAATCACTGCTATTACTCACTAGTTCTCCTAGTTCTCATGATAGCAATATGGGAATGCAGACAAAATAACTTAAGAAGGGTGGTGGAATATTTATTTCAAGCATAGGTGCTACAGTTTTGAATCTTCCCATGACATCCTTTCATTCCAATATTGTCCTTTCATTGTGATACTGTTAGTTTAGTACAGGAATATGTCTTAGGAAAGCAGTATATTGCTCTGGCTTTTATCTAAGGTCAGAGAATTTGATGTCCTTCAGTTTATTTGGGCTTCAATACTTCAGCATGATGGATGACAATAAATTGTAGTCCAAAACTTTTGAGGCTACCAAATTGCCTGCCCTGTCTTACTATCGAGAACTTCATTATTTTATAAAATGGCATGTTTCTGAAAAAGGTACCAGACATTCTGATTTATGCTGCAATTTTATTCATATTTAGCTGAACGTAAATGGCATTCAATTTGGAAGCCAAATAAAAATTAATGATGCTTCGAATATAAATGCCATTGATTTCAATGGATCCATCCAAATATGGTCAACAGTAGATCAAACCTAATGACACTTATTTTTGTGTAAGCATGCAAAGTTGTGTGGTTAATTAATGAAGGAATTTTTTTTTGTATGCCTCTCAGTCCCATGATACAAAATAAGAGAAACAATTAGCAAAAATCATAATTGTAATAAATACCAGCACCACAAATAACATGCATGTAAAGTAAAGTGAGTGTGTCAATGACTTAGCTCAGGGAACTTGAAGCAGCAACTAGGTTTTTTTATTTAGTTTTCTTCTCCTCTTATGCTTCTCCTGTGCATGTAGCCAGACTGGTTTGGGAAGCAACTATATGAAAAAATACCTAGAATGATTGGGAAGAGATGCACCAAAGAGAAAAGCAGGCCACATGCCACCAAACTTTTTTTTAACATGTCTTCCATTTTTGGAGGACCAATACATTTCCTCATAATGGAAAAAAAATCAAAAGCAAATGTGTTATGAAATGAAATGGTTTTGGCTGCTATAAGAAACAAAAAGACAATTGTTTGTCAGTAACTGCACAAGTTCTTGAAATTCTTAGCTGATTGGATTTCACCTTATGTACTGTACTTAGACTAAATTACTCTTCCATTCAAATTATTTGAAATTTATTTATTATTTATGGCATATATTATTTTCCATTGGAAATATGTGTTGTGAATCCTAAATATAACAATCGGATGCAAGAAACTAACTCTTTGAAGTAGAGAGTAAGATTTTTGACACTAAGACGAACATTTTCTCAGAATTTGAAGTTCAAAACTCTGCAAAATTTATGGCATACTTAGGCATAGATGCCTTTCTTTTGGGAAAGTAAATTTATGTCTTATATAAATTTGCAGGCAAAATCACAAACATATGTTTGCATATACACTTATAAAAACACAACCCTTCCCTTCAAATGCATCAGGAAAAGGACGCACTGAGAAACTGTGGAGAAAGGAAAAACCAAGTTCCTGCATTGAGCCCCATTCTTGCAAAAACCGGGAGTGTCAATCTCTATTCAACCTCCATACCAGATAGTTTTGATCTAACATGGAATACAATAAATAGATTTCTTGCTTTTCTCAGCAATCAATCATTATATAATGGATTCCTTGTATAATGTGACATTGTTCTTGATATTCAGAAGAATGGCTATCCTGAGGAATGGTCATGGCCAATACCCATTAATAGTGCTATTCTGTCTGGGTAAGTGTTATATGCTCTATCACAGGGGTGTCAAACTCAAGGTTCGGGGCCTATATCTGGCCCGTGAAATGCTTAGGGGGCTGCCCTGGAAACAGCAAAGGTCCAGCCCATGATGCCTCTGCCATGGAAAACAAACCTCGGGAGGGCCACCCACAGCTCTCTCGACCTCCATTTTTGCTGGCAGAGGGTTGCAGGAAGCCGTTGCAGCTGAAAACGGAGCTCAGGAGCCCATTTTCGCTGACAAGAGTGCCTGGGCCACCATCGGCACCCCTGACATGAGTGACATCAAGATAGCCATGCCCCTTAGCCATGTCACCCTGGCCCTCCGATTCAAACACAACCTGATGCGGCCCTCAATGAAATCACATTTGATACCCCCGTTCTATCACAACCTCTATTGAAAAGTATTCAGAAGCTTCATTTTCATTTTGGAAACATTTTGGAAATGGTGGGATCAGAAGTGTTCTTTATTTTCCCAGAATATAGGATAGGAAACAATGGAGACATTCCATAACAGTATGTAAAATTTCCTAAGCTTTCACCTGAGTACACAATAGAGTTCCCTTCACTGCAAATGAATTTAAACTCTAAATGAGTAGACAGTTGGACAGTTTCAGACTGATTATAGGGAGCTTATGACTTCCTTATTAAAATAACTTCACTGCTACAAAATGGTATCTGGATGCAGTTCGAAATGCTGCTGGACACAAAAAGCTTTATATGCTTTGGGACTGAGAAAGAATCATATCCTCTTTCATATTATGAAATAACGATTCACTTAAGACCTCTTTGTATTTATTATTCAGTGAAAGAATTCCACCTATAACATAATTTAGACAAATAAAACTGTAATACCATAACTCCATGAAATGTGACTATTATAGTACATAGTTAATTCTGCTTCTTGTATTCCTCTATACTTCTTTTAGATATATATTTGTTTTCGTAGATTTTCATGGGTACAAGTAGGAAGGTCTTGGCGTATTCAGGTCTTTTCCCGGGTAAGATTGAGAGTATCTTGGTGACGTTTCGACGAGGTGCCACTTGCCATCTTCAGGCTTTGCCTTTGAAGATGGCGAGTGGAACCTTGTTGAAACGTCGCCAAGAACTCTCAATCTTACATGGGAAAAGATCTGAATTCACCAAGACCTGCATATGTATGTATGTATGTATGTATGTATGTATGTATGTATGTATGTATATATGTAAAGTTTTTTAATTTTTCATTTTCATAACATATAAACACATGTATACTATTACATAGCCAATATCGTATTGTATTATTAATTGTTTACATCAATTCATCTTATCATCAACTCCCAAAAACAGTTATTGGTTCTTCTGCTATCCATACACCATATTTGTAGCTTTATCCATCACTTTCGTCTACCTCTCTCCTCCTCCTTCCTTTCTTCCCTCTGTCATCCTTTTCTTCTCTACTTCCCCTTCCTCTTTCCTTCTCCTCTCTCCCCTTTCCAATCCTCCTTCCCCCCGCTCTCTCTCCTAACCCTCTCTTCTTCCCTTACCTCTCTCCTCTACTTCATACTCTTCATCCCATTTACTTGGTATATTTCAGCTTCTGAGCGAGCTCCATTTTATGTTGATGGTATTCATAATTCCTTTTCAATATATTTAATTTTAACCTATATCTTCCTCCTCCTTTTTTTTTAAAGAGAGAACAAAAAGTATACATATATAGTTATTATACTTTAACACCCCCCCACACACCTAATTTTGGCCGAGATGTAAACCTATTTACAATTCCCAGCTTTTCTCGTCATTATGTTTATATAATTATACATCCTTACATGCCCCCAAGTGCATCTCACTTTCTTCATCATCTTAAAAGTTCTATATATGTCTATGTTTCATATATTTTAATCTATGCTTAATTATCCTTCTATTGTCATATTCAATCAATTAGCAACTCAGTTTAATTATCATGTATAAAAGTAAAAAACTTCTGCTTTACAATTTCCCCATATCACTTTCATATTTGTCTGTATTCCATATGTTTTAACCTTTATTTAATTATCTTTCCATTATCATATTCAGCCAGTTAGCAACTCCATTTTATTGTCATATTTAGGAATAACCCCCTTAGCTTTATATTTTACCATATAACAATTTCTAGTTGTCTGATTTTTTTCCTAGTAAGTCTTTTGTCTCACTTCTCTATTCCTGCCTTCTCCCTTTTCTTTGTTTTGACATGTCCACCCTCTTCAATTTTCCCCAACCCTCAGTCAAAAAGATCTTTTATATTTCCCTTTGTTGGGGCGTAACCTATTTCAATTTTCCTTATGCCACTGTCAACCTCCAAAACATCTTTTGTCTTCTTTTTATTCTCTTTTGTTGGGACAGATCCCCACTTTACAATTTTCCCTATACCGCTGCCAAGCCCTATGGAGTTTTTTGTCTGCCTTTTATTTTTCACTATTTCTACCCCTTCCTTGACTCTCCCCCCCCCCACTTCCTTCCCTTCTTCCTGAAATACCTGCTTCTCTGAATTCAGAATTCTATTTTGGCTTGATTTTAATGATTTATGCATATTTTTTTATAATTTTACATAGTTCTTCAAATTCCCACCTTTCCATAATCTCCAGTCCCAAAGTTACAGTTAGTTATATAATTCTTATTTCAGAGTTCTGGTCCACCTTAAATTTATCTATTTCAGCTGCTGTGGGGAAGGGCGACGGGAGCCATCTTGGTCTTTTGTTCTTCCTTAATGTCCAGTTCCAAAATTGCAGTTAGTTATACCAATATTATTTTGAAATTCAGGTCCACCTTAAATTTAGTTAATTCAACTACTGTGAAAATGGAAGAGAAGTTGGAGCCATCTTGATCTTTTGCAGAAAAAAAAAAGAAAAAAAAAAGACTTCGTATTTCCCCAGTTCTTGGTTTTGTTATTATTTTTCCTTGCTACTTTCCGCTTTTCATTGGTTATAATTGCTCAAAATATATTAATTGGAACAAACTTGCATACAGCCAAATTCGGGTATATTTCTCTTCCCTCCTGCTTTTCCAAGTTCTGATTTATGGCAGTTGGTTAATTAAAATTTCCCACAAAGGCAAGATTAGGTTATCAGTTGTCAGCAAGGAGATGGTGCTGTTTTTTTCTTGATATTTCTCCCTTGTTGCATTCTAGTTCTCATTAATTGGAGTTGCTTAAGATATGTTAGTAAAAAGACACTCGGACAAAGCAAATCTTCATGCTCCTAGACTCCTTTTTAAAAAAACCAATCTTTTCAAATCCAAAACCAAATTTAGAGTTTGTGTTTAAGTGGGTTGCGTTTGAGTGGGTTTGTCACTTCTCTTCTTCTTCCTTTCTGTTCAAATTATTTCAAGCAAATGGCTCTCTTTGGGGCTAGTGATTCAACCCTCCATTTTTATCCTTCTTTCTTTTTGCAAAAATCCCGATCTGTCCATCAATATTATTTATGCTCTCAAGATTCTTTACCTTTTCCAAATTCTGATTTATAATTGTGAGTTAATAGATCTTACCAGGCTTTCATCTCGCCTCTGCATGCTCCTGTTCAGCTGCTTTGGACTGGAGCCAGCTCTTGTGCAGCCATGTTGCTGCTGTCCCGGCTCCGATTCAGAGGGCAAATCTCTGACCTATGAGGGACCTGTTGCACTCCCTCTGGGTCTGATGAGACGCTGCTCCTTCTTCACCCCCCTCCCACAGGGGGGGGGGTTCTGATCCAAAAATGGATCTTGGAGACAGTTTGTCAGGGAGGGTTCATGTGAGACTCTTCAGAGCTCACATTCCCCACGTCTGTCCAGCTGGAGAACTTCACGTCGACTTGTATTCCTCTATACTTCTAACTGAAATGTTTTCATGAATTAATTAAAAATAGATGGATAAATGAACTGTACACCGTCACATTAAAGTTTACAGTTATGAATTACAATTTGTTAGCAGCTTTTGAAAGATCCCTGGAAATCATATCCAAGCACTGGGGAGCAAATGGAATTGTACAGCCTTGTTCAGTGCCTCTTTAATTTTGTCTGTGGTTGTGTCGCTAAGGACTGGCTGTTCTAATGAATATCAAATGAAAGCTGTTTTTCCTTTACTCCTTTTCAATCTCTTCACATCTCCCCTGCTAGGCTGAAGAGAACGGCAAGATTTCTTGCACAGGTTGATTGAAAACATGAGCAAGAATAGTATTAGAAGAAAGGAATTCTTATTGTCCAAAAACTGGGTTTGTGTGAAGTCTTCCAGAAAGCTAATCCAAAGTAATTGTAGCCAAATTTAATATATTGAATGGATTTAACTCCTGGCTCTTTATCGGTTAAGTCTATTTTATAAACACTGAATATTGACTGCAGCCTTACAGATTCACTTGTACTGTTTGTCAGTATTTGTGTGAACACCTCCATTCTATGTCACAATGTTTTAAATCCTAAGGATTTAAAATGTAGTATTTCATTACTGTGAAGGCAAAGATGAATTTAAAAAAATAAAAAATAGTGTTATGATATGTGGCAATGATTGGTTACATTTCTCTGAATATAATTTAACTATTGAATCAGATTTAATGATTTAAACCTGCTGGTTAAAAGTTACTGCACTACAGCAAAGTATTCTTTTTAATACAGTCATTATCACTACTATCAGTTAAACTGTGTTTTCACATGCAGAAGTATGTTTTGGGTTTAAACAATCGCATTTACAATTTAATAAGTTAATTTCCACAAACATCACCCTGGTCCATTCTACAGAGTTTACTTTATGGGTGCACTAATCATGACTCCAAGCCTATTCTCAGTTGCTATAATCGTCCTAAGCAATTATTTGCTCAACTATAGTTAAGTAAGAGGAACCAAGGTTCACACAACATGTTAAACAATCCTCATTAGCTAATGATCCAGTCCACATCTGGATCACACATCTGCTTTGCCTGACCTTATTTTTTTTAAAAAAAGAAATTCTTCTCAGGTAGCTGACTTCCCAGCGGAACTTGCTCTTCAGCAGAATTATTTAAACCGAAATCATTTTTTCCCCCGCACCGTTTTATTTTTAAATTATCTTTTCTTTCTCTCCTTCTTTGGATCTCAAAAAAGTTCAGAAACGACTGGTTTATGATGAAAGTGCTCCACCCCATCCTCACCCTGAACAGTGGGCACAGACATCGCTCTAATTAAAACATTGGCAGGCTGCTTGGTGGGGGGGGGGGAGGGACGGGAGAAAAGAAGCGCGCGCTTGCGCGCTCCTGGCATTTTTCCATTTGGAGAAAGCTTTCAAAGCAGGAACGCTTGGCCAGGCTGAATGGGGAATCCTTCCCACCGCCGCCCCCAACCCCTGCAAAGAGGAAGAAATCCACCCCCCAGACAAGCCGGGGAAGACCCCGAGGAGGAGCTAAAGAGCCGCGGCATCGCTTGCCCTCCGTCCCTCCGTTTCGCAAGCGACGTCGACTTCGGGTAACTTTCCGACGCCAAGTCACCTCCCCGCCACCTCCCGGAGAGGGAAAGGCGACCATCCGTAGCAAGCCCGGCTTAAAAATCAAAACCCAAGAAAAGTGGGTGGGGGAGGTTGAGCGGGAAAGAAAAGAAGACGCCGAGCTCGGGGAGGCGAAAAGGTCGCTTTTGAGGTTGGGGAGAAGCTGGCGAACCTCGCTTCCAACACTCTCGCTTGAAAATTACAACAGCTTGTGGCGAACTCCCTCGCCTCGCCTGGCTTCTCGGGGCGGCGGAGGCTCCTGCCCTTGTGCGCCTCGCGGCATGAAGCCGGGCGACGTCGTTTCCTAGCGGCTAGGGGCGGGGGAGAAAGTGCGGGGCGTTGCTCGGCCGCCACTCGGCAACGGCGCGACTCGGGAACTGTCCAACTTTTCAGCAGCGCAGTTTGCCTTTCCTCTCGCCCTCCGAGCGCGGGGAAGGAGCGGCCGAGGGAAGCGAGCGCGGCTGCCGGGGAAGGAGCCTGCCGCCGCCTCCTCCTCCTCTCCGAGCCCGCGCGAAGAGCGGCATCCGCAGCAGTGCCTTGTCTTTGCAGCCCTGCCCCGACCGCCGAAGCATGGAAGCCGAAGAGAACCGCCCCAGCCTGACCGAACCGGCGCCCGGCGGCGGCGGTAGTGAGAAACTGCCGGCGCCCAAGCATCTTTGGCGCCACGAGCACCACTGTCGCTACCAGCTCCGGCAGCAGCACCACTTCCTCGTGCACCAGCCGCAGGCGCCCCAGAACCAGCCGCCGCCGCCTGCTCCTCCTCTCCCGCCGCCGCCTTCGCCACCCCCTGCTTCTCTCCCTCCAGCCTCGCGGGGTCGCGTCGTCGGGGGCAGCGGCGGTGGCGGCGGCGGCGGCAGGGTGAGGCATCGCGGCTATTCGGACACGGAGCGCTACCTCTACAGCCGAGCCATGGACCGCGCGTCCTTCGCGCTGGAGACCGGCCACCGGCCCGGCTTGAAGAAATCCAGGATGTCCTGGCCCTCGTCCTTCCAAGGCTACAGACGGTACGCGGGAAGGGCGAGGGAGGGGAAAGGGGGGCTCTGCGCGGCGGCGGTCGGGGCCATTTCACTTGCCCTCCGCCATCCTTCCCCTTCCGACAGGTGAGGGACGAAGTCGGGGAGAAGGTTTCGCCGGGAGGGAGGAGGGTGGAAGGGCACGAACCCGGCAAGGGAGGTTTACCAGGAACCGGGCGCTGGGAGGTCAGAGCGCTGAAGGAGAAGCGGATTCCAGACCCCGCGGAAGACGTGCCGGAACTGGGTGGAATCGTTAGAGCGGCTGTAGGCGCTGGACATCTGGACGTGATATGGAGGCAGCTGCTTGATCTCTTTTTTTTCTTGCTCAAAACAGGTCGACTTTAAAAGGGAAAATGAGAGGGGGGAAAAGCAAGGGAACACTGTTCCTTTTGCTCTGCACACACACAACAAAACTACATATGGCATGCATGGGTGCTTGTACGTGTGTATGTATTTAAAAACTGGATATGAGTAACCGAGTCTGAGTGTGAAACAATAATCATCTCCCCAGATCACTCATGTTATGAATATCTTACCAGGGTAGCATTTACAAGCCTTTCCTCAATCTGCTACCTTCCAGATGTGCTGGCTGTAGTGTCCATCCTCCCCTGAAACCACAGCCATTGGCACCAAATTGAAAAGGGCAGGATAAAAATCTCACACTTGGCAGTAAATCTGTATTCTGTATTCTTTCTCTCCCCTCCTCTTCTCACTTTCCTGGTATACCTAGTATATTGCTTTATTTTTTTAAAAAAAAATATCCAATAATCATTTGCTTTCTTTGCTTTAGTCAACATTCTAGAAGTTAAAGCTTTAAAATAGCACCCCTCCCTACTAAAATGAAGTGACTGCAGTTTGATGGATAAGCGCACAGCTGGTCTTCCTTAGATGCTATTAGTTGATTTAGAGGAAAAGGCATGGAGAAAGTGAGTCAGAGGTTGTAGTTGCAGAAATATAGTTGCTGATAGATCAGATGGTGACATCACTTTTTAAGGAAAACTTCCTTTGGCAATCAGCAAAGAACTTCTAGTGGCAAGATAGAATAGTTTCATTTACATTACCTAATTTGGCTTGAAGTGTGCAGAACTATATCATTTTCATTTACGTATGTTATAAATGATGGGGGGAATTCACACTTTAGTAATTGCTTTAAATTCTTCAAAATCTGGGTTAGTGTGCTCTAGCTAAGGACTGTAGTACAAATATCAGATTTGTACTGATTTTTGCACCACATTTTGCACCACATCTCAGTCTAACTACAAATAATATTGTCCACACTGGTGTCATTGTGCTGTTCTTGAAAAGAAGGAAGCAGTGACCAAGATCAATTATGTTGATTCTTCATTACCATTTTGGAGATGAACCATCACTTAGTGCAAATGCTACAGATAACTATTAATGTCATTTTTTCTTTCTCTTTAACAGGAATTACACATTAGAACAACTGTGGTTTTAAGCTTTCCTATAATTATTTTGCTAGAAGGTAAACAATTCACCTGGGGCTTCCAGCATTAGTGAGTTATTGGGTCTTCTGTTATGCCAATTGGTCAGTAACAGGCTTCATGTGACCCCAATAATAACTGGATAATGGTAGAAAGTTCTCTAGGTGTAGTGGGAAAGTGGCCTTATGAAGCATAGATGCCAAGGTAGATTGTACTAGCAACCATGCCCCTCTTTCAGTTCTCTTTATTCTACTGGGACTTACTGGGATAGGATATGCAGATTTTATATATACTGGGGCGGAAATTTATGGAAAAGAAATGATAAGCTTACAAATTCAACCTTTGAAGAAAATATTGGTACTGTTTTCAGTGGGTGATTATAAAGGATGAGGAATTGAAAAATGAAAAAGCATTCCTTTGGATTCATATTTAGTCATATTTAAAGAAAGCCCACTTGAATCAAAGGCACTTAATAATGCATGCTTAATTTAAGTCCAATATATTTGAATGTTTTTTAAAATTCTCTTTTTTAAAAAAAAGAAAAAAATCTTCTTTCTAGCTGTGTCTTCTTTATTAGAACTTGGTAATAAGAATGTGATACTGATTTATTCATACTTACCAATAGATATATTAATATTAATGAACCTAATTTAAGAATGAGTAATTTGGTTGCAACCTCAGTTCCTTCTACAAATAAACATGTTTCACCAATGCACCATTTATCTGATATTTCCTACTGGTTGATCTTCAGTTGCATTTATATAATCATGCTTGTTTTATTTTAAAAGGAGATAAATTGCAAAATATTTTATTCTTGTATTTTGGAGAAAAATGATCTAATGTGACATTTCAGTCTCTGAAACACAAGACATTTCTACAGAGCATAATCAAAACATTCTAAAAATATAGATTTCTTCAGAGACCTCAAATGTAATATAAAACAGGGCATTTTCAACTTAGCGAGATTTAAACTAGAAAAAGTATATTTTGAACTATTTTACAAGTTAATATAGTCTAAATTGTAAACATATTTCATAAAAAGTTAACTTCTTAAAATTCCAGGGTATTTTTAACCTTTTTTTATGAATAGGCTTTTGAAACATTTGCAACATGTATTTCAAATCAGTTTTACAAGTTCAATTATTAGGAGCATTCAATGAATTTAAAGACTTAGATCTTAATATTCAAATGATGCAAACACTTTAGGATGCAAACAGTACAAATACTGATTATGTTAGTTTGTGTACAATGAAATCAAATGTAAGCCCTTTATATATTTTTAATGATCATATAATGATATATGAGAATCATCAAAATATTTTAAGCTACTTATGTTATGGAATGTATGAAGCAGGCTTTTCATTTCATATCACTTGAGTCCCCTTCGGGGGAAAAGGGCGGCATATAAATAAAATAAACATTCAACATAAACATTCATTGTACAAATTAATATGATCCCTTGGTGAGTTGAAAACTTTCTTTATTTTATTTACAAAAAATCTTTTCTTGTTGGAAAGTATTTGGTAGAGAGAAAGTTGCTGAAAGTAACTTAATATAAATATGTTTGTATTCATATTTGAATATATGAAAACTTGTTAAATTTGCACTGAAGGAAATATATTAAATCTATGAACTTTTTATAGTATACATTAATCTTAGTGGGGGTGTTAAATGCATCACATCTTAACAACTTTACGGCAGGTTTTTAAAAATTAGAAATGTTAATGCAGTCAAGCATGCAGCTGTGCTAAGAAGTGAAGTCTAGTCTGTTGTTAAATGGGAATTGCAATACATATAAAATGACCATAGAACTGTTTTTTGTTTTGTTTTATTGACATTCCCTTTGAAAGTACTGATTAATCTCTCCATTCTGTTTTCTCACTTAAAATATAAATGGCTGACCTAGAACATCAATCTGCAAAGTGCCTCATACGGCTTTAAAAAATATTTCAATATAGTTTAGACTTTGAAAGAACTGGCATTGAACAGTGTGCATCTTGTGTAGAAAGAAATTGCTTCAATCCAGTTACATGGGGTGGTTGTTATGGAAAAATTTGAAAGTAGGAATGTTATTATGCTGCCTTGAGATTCTGGAAATAACATGGCACAATATAAAAATCTAACAGCAACAACGAAAAACCAATAATAAAGCACCAAACAGTGCTATCTCAAGGATGTATGGTACCCTTAGGCCACATTAAGTAATATTACCACCTCCCGCTGATATGAGGAGCTGCATTTTTAGAATGTGTTGGAAGAAGGATTGGCATTGGCCCTTGGGTTTTGGAATTCTAGGGCTGTGTCTACTTTGCCTTAGCCTAAAGCTGATCCTGCAAACAAGAATATGATAATTAATCAAAATTATTAAGCACACATCCAGAAAAAAAGCAAAGAATCAAGTCCTTTATTGGCATGAAAAGTCTTCCAAAGAATTGGATTCTGTAGATAAGGTATAGTCTTCTAGACTACAAGTTGCCTTGCAGCGAGATGGGCAGCAAACAAATTTAATAAATAAAATAAAATTACTGTGGGATGACTCTTGTCCACAAATTTGGGAATTCTCATTGTGTCAGCTATTAGTTTAATCTGTGGTTATAGGGGCTATTATTTTGAAATCAACATACATAGAGGGAGGACTATATTTAGAAACCATGGTGTGGGATCTCAGAGCTAATGTAAAAGTAGACTCATTTACTTCCAAGATGTGTGCAAAATTTCATTTAAAAAAATTAGTTCAGCGTGTTTCTTTCACTGGCCAGCTGGCTTTCTTTCATAATTATGATTCATTTTCCATTCTGTGAACGGTCCAAAAACAGTTTTGTTTACATCATATACTCAGTTCAACATTTAATTTTCACTTCAACGAAAATGTTAATGAGATTACCTTTTTTTCTTACTTCGCACTGAAATTCCCAAGGATTCCCAAAGATTAAAAGTAGAATATTCTGATCAGATCAGCATACATTTTGTTGCTCATGCATATTTTTGCTGGTAGCCGTAAGTCTAGCAAAGTAAATATTATATCAACAGAAAATCCTTTGATTCTCTGATGGGCAAGATAAGATGTGTGCCTAACAATATGGATATTTATTCAGAAGTAAATCCCAATGTAATTTTTGGGGCTGTTCCAACTGTATAGTGAATGCAATCTTTTCTATGCGTTCCTTCAAATATTGAAGGAACCTTTACAGCACTACTCATAACCCTGGTTGCTGTTTTCTACTTTTTTGCTGTGAAAAATACTGAATGTATCACTTGGAAAATAAAAACCTTAAGTTGGCACAATAACTCAATAACTCAATCTGAAGTAGATTGTATGTTGGATATGCAGTTTCTTCTTTACTGTTGCTCTTTGCAACTTGGATTGTT